>NW_017536630.1:828211-830235 GCF_001853355.1 Bactrocera latifrons
AAGTAGGTGCCTGAGCGAATATTAGTATGCCAACCTCGGCTGGCAGGTTGGACCTTCCGTTCCTGTAACCAATTTGGATGTTTCGGTCGCAGTTTCGACATCGTATTTTACAAAATCTTCTGGTCTTTTGGTAAAAATATATCATTGAAACGCTTCATACCYAAAACWTTAACTAAACTATGTTYAGTCGATACATACATATGTAAGTGATGTTGAGATCTTTTGCCACAACTCTGATGAAAACGCAATTATCTTCAAGCACTGGTTCATTAACTTTTCCGATATTGTCGTCATTTACACGGCAGAATGAACGATTCGCATGATTCAAGTTTTCAATAAGTTCACGACTTTCACTGAATACTTTGTGCCCCTTAAATGTTTTTATTCATGATAAAGTGAACCTAAGACGTCCACGATTCCGTAGATGTGATTTCATTGGGTTTATCAAAATTATAAAAAAAACTCGTTGTTCCAGACAAACTATGGCGCATCGTAAATAAATATCTGCCACATACACTAGTTATTATGTTCAGATCAAACTTCACACGAACTTAGAGAAAAGTTTTTACCAATCTAGTAAAATCTTTTTATCGACTCGGTATGCGAAAATTGTTAAAATCCGTGTCAAAATTGATCAGTTGTACTATGTTCAAATTATTGCTTAGACATTTTGTCCAAACTGTTGACACCTACAACAATGTTGAACAAAAATAAAATCAAATTGCAAGTAAATTCTTAATTATTTCGAATGTTACGCAGATGTTGTTGTTGTTCTGCAAGTGACGGCAACTTGCAATATTATTAAAGTGTGCAAAAATCTTTACATAAATACACATTTATTTGTATTYAAACAGAAGGTGTTATTGTAAAGGTGTTGTTGAAAAATATTAGCTACAATGCGCAATATTCTACATAAAGGGTTTTCCAATAAGAGTGATATGATTCCTTTACAAAAAAAAAAACAAAAACACTATTTTTGGTAAGGAAATTCAAATGATTTTTATTTGATGTGAATTACAATCTATACATTTAAGTTCTGATCGCCCTCATCGTTCTATTCTCCATTCAAATGGCGTCCACCACTTCTTTTGCAGAAATAAATCAAGTCATATGTCACGAATACGAGTATTGACTGCTAAAGCTCGAAGAGAGTCTATGTGCTAAAGACCAATGACTTCAAATAACCCCCAAAGAAATGGTCAAATGGTTTCAAAAGCAATTTCTTGGAGGCCATTTAATATCTCAACCAGTTAATGTGGAAGCAGATGTTGTCAAGATCAGCTCCTTCCAATTGCGGCCACAAAACGTTGATTAYCACCGATCTATACCGCTCTCCAACTCTTCTCCATACAGCGTGTATGTTACCCCCTCTTGACCCGATTGTCATCGTGTTGTTGCATTCAGGTTAAGAAGGGCCATACTCCAATGATCGATGATTCCACCAGCGCAAAACCCAAACCAAACTGGCAATTTAAGTTAATGTAATGGTTATTCATGAGTAATTTGTGGATTTTCTTCGAACCACTCGGCTGAAAGTGAGCCTCATCGGAGAAGACGATTTTCTTAAAAAAAAGATTGTTATCATTTTTAAGTTGTTCTCAGCCAGACCTGCAATTGGAGAACATTTACTTTGATAATAAAGTTGAACGTTGTTCTCGAATATAATGCAAACAACAGATCATGACATATTAAAAATGGTCGAAACGACACTTCGAAATAATATGATCCCTACTGGAAGACCCAGTATATTTATTCTGAAATGAAAAAAGGACACACAGAAAATCATTTTCAACATTTTTATGCAATTTATTTAGGTTTTTATTATGTCAGGTTTTATTTGCCAGCTTTTTAAATTAAATGTAAATATTTATACAATTCATTTTCCGCTTACTTAAATCGATAGTATTCATATATATTTTGTGAAATGAATAAAAAGGTACACAAACAATGCGTACAGACACTTATTCATGTATTTATTTATATATAAATATTTAACAACAAATCAGGGAATTAACGGTTTCTGC
>NW_017536630.1:830280-834050 GCF_001853355.1 Bactrocera latifrons
ATGAGTCGTATCAAGCTGTCATGCTATTTTTGTTTAGTATTGTTTGGCAATTTACTAATCGCTCAACTGTGTTACGAAAAGTCATGTACTGTGAACTTATACACATCTAAACATAAATATATCTTTATTTGTATTTATTTATTTATATATATGGTATATATATCGGTATTATAATATTAAACTAATACTATAGCAGATCACAAATACACACGCACATATTTCATTTGTATGTATTGGTTTTGATTCTCACTTAATTTAATATTTCTGTACAAAGTATGTAGTTTACTGCAGCTTCAATTGAACTCCACGTCTAATCGYTTTTGGTTCTTTTCTTCTTCTACTGATTTAACCTGCTGATAAATATACATATAATGTTAAGTCTTYTTTACACAAATTGTTTCGTGAATAGTTTAGTAGCTGCATATTATATAGCACTTGTTATTTATTATTAAACTTTGATTTAGCTTAGTAAAATGAAACACTGACAGATTTTATATCATAAAATGAGTTCAAAAAAATTTTTTGTTATTATTGTTCAATACTTCTCTTTTAAAAACATATGTATACAATTTTGTATTTATTGAAATTTGATTATAGCTACAAACTATTCGTGGCTCTACCTTTATATTTAGCAATAGACAATATGAAATTCATGTTCTGGGAAAATATATGTATTAGTGATCCGCTAGATTGACAAGCTTGCAATTATGTAACGATTCTAACTAACTTCTGATCTGTTCTAATATGTGACTTTCCGAATAAAAGATTAAAAATTCAACCGATGAGGTAGTTAGCAAATTCTTTATTCAATTGCTCAATTAAAAGAAAGCCGCAAATTATTTATTTAGATATGTATATCAAAACTGAGTAGCGTCTTGTCATACCTTATTTCTTTCAAGTCTATTAAATATTATATTTRCTGATCATTATAATCCTCTAAAATACATAAATACGGAAAATTTTGATTTTTCTATAAATATTTATCTGCTTGGTGACTTAAAGAAGCAGGTGACAAGAAGTAAAATTCATTCAAGACATAATGGAGAAAAAAAGTGAAAAGATTTTAACAAAAAAGAACTGGAACAGGTAAGTCCAGACCAGCTAAATAAAAAAATGTTGAGCATTGACATTTTTGATTTCAGACTTGATAATAAATATAAAAAAACAACAACACTTATATAATTTCCACAACAAAAACAATGTGTGCAATAATAAGCAGGCTATAGGCATCAAAGGTTTTTGTAATACAATTAAACAAAACGAGCATTTTGAATCTGTGTGTTTCCAATGGAAGTTCGGCTASGGAATAGTTGAAAATGTTGCAGAAGTGTTTTGAGCAATCTACTTTATTACGAACACAAGCGTTTTAATGCAAAAACATTAAGTGAAGKTTGTGAAGCCATCGAAAATGTGCCTTATGCGAACCGTTGTGCACCTCCGTTAATGACAATGGCATTGAAAGTGTTAAAGAATCCGTAATGAAAATCGTCGTGTTGCCAACAAATGAATGGCAGGGAATATCAATCAAATATACAGAAAGTCATAAAAGAAATATTCAAGATTTAAAGTCAACTGGGAGTTTGAAAATGTATGAGGTATATGARGTTAAAGAAATTAGTGATCCGATTCAACCAATTTTTGATTTACGGGCATATTATTGGTAAATGATTTTTTCAGAATTTCAATTATACACGGCACTTTCCAAAGTAACTCGGACTTTACAAAAAAAAAAACAAGAAAAAAGAAAAAAACAATAAATGGTTTTTTTCGGCGAAATCAATCGAAAATTTATTCAAAATTGCCGCCTTCTGCTTCAATACAGCTTTTTGCCCGGTTCAAAACCATGTCAAAAGAGTGTTTTAGCTTGTTGGCCGGTATGGCCGCCAGAATGCCGGTTCAAACAATGACCTCTACCGGTGCAAGCAATGCTCTACGTCTGCATAACGCTTTCCTTTCATGAGCAAATGCATTTTTCCGAAAAGAAAGATGTCGCACGGTCCCATATCAGGTGAATACGGGGAGTGGTTAATGGTTAAAAAAAAAAAAAATAGAATAGATAGACGGGCAAACGCAAAGATGGACGGACGGACAGACAATCTTCCGGAATTCAACTCATCTTGTCATGCTAAGAATTAAAATGTAAAACCATATATAGACCCCGATTAGAATTAGGTGGACAAAACTATTATATTGTGTAGCAACATATTGTTGTGTGCCCAACCCAGATTATTCTCTCCATCCATCATAATAACTTGATGAGTGGCGAATTGAGCAGGAATGTGACGAAAGTTTGAAACAAATTATTAAAATTTAATTAAAATAAAATATTTTAGTACGTCAACAGCGTAGTTGTGTACAGTGTCGCTGCCGTCTGGAATATGTTGAAGAAGCTGGCTTCAAGACACCATCTTCAAACAARAATATTTCGCTATCGCTCGTTGTATCGTGCAGTTGGCTGCGTGTTTGAAGCTTTAAAAGGAAAAGTATTCACTTTATTTCGACTGCATAAATTTACTTATGCTTTAACAAGAGAACCGCGCTCCATTAGATATACAAGATAACACAACTCTTGCTAGTAAGTATCGACTTACAACTTCCGGCACGTGTGACCGAAATGCACCAGAAAGTGCATGGTCAGCGTCTGCWCTACCTGTTGTGCAGAGTAGGATTCGTGGAAACGAATCACGCCACAAATAATTATTTAAGTTTAGAATTAAGTATAGATATTGTAGTTTTTGTTAAGCTAAAGTCAGTTGATTTACGACTGCCCGAATGCAGCTCCGCGAAAAAAAAATTTTTTTTGGCTTTTTCAATAACAAAAAGCTTAACTTACATACTGTGAGAGAAGCATAGGGTATCTTCTTTAATTGTCTGAGTTGGGACAATTTTGTCTTTAGATTGGAATGTGGATCCATTTGACTAAACTTTTTTTTCGTAATTAATTCAAAAATGTTGGAGATCAATATACATAATGCATTTGTTAAACAATTTACAACCAGCCAGGGTTGAGCAAAAAAAAAAAAAAAAAAAAAAAATTTATTTAACAAAGAATGTCGAATCTAAAATTAAACTAAATTCAGGGTTTTCGAAAATCAGCTATTTAGGAAATTTTGAAAAGTATTCGCTTCAATATTTTTTCAAGAAAATATAAAAAATATCTTTAATTATCTGAACAATCAGAAATTATTATTTTCGTATATCTAGACAAACTTGTTAATATTTATAGCTTTTGTGCAGTTGAAATATCATCTCTTCTAACTTTTATGTGTACGCATAAGTACCTACGGCGAGTTCCCAGATTTCATACAGCAATTCAAAGAACAGAAAATTTTATTTAAATATGATTTTGTTATTATGTACATACAATATTTATAATTTTTGTTTTTATTTACAATAACTTTTGAAATTTTTTACATTTAAATTAAAGTATGATTTTTGCATTCTGGCATATTAATCCTTAGTAAATGCTTTATAAGCTGTACATTAAAATCTATGTTTCTTTATTATTTACCAATTTTACATAAATTAATTTTAGTTTTGCTCAGATACTTATGACATAAATATTTATAATATTTGTTTCGCAACAAATACCTATACATATACATATATGTATTTATTTTTTTGTTTTTTTTTTTAATAGCTTCCACTTAAATAATGTGCTTTCACTTGATGCTGTCTGCTTCAGCAGATTTATTTAATATTTGTGTAAATTCGCTTACACTTCTCGTATTCATATGTAAAATCTAAATATTTGCAGATATATCCATATA
>NW_017536630.1:835685-838133 GCF_001853355.1 Bactrocera latifrons
CGCGAACAACGCAATAGGTGTAAGCTCTAATAAAACGGTTCTGATCCTACTATTAACTCACCCTACTTTACAGCGATTTCCCTGTACCACACATCTTAATACCTAGGAGGAAAAAATTAACATTGAAAAACTTATAAATAAAGCGACCATGGACTATTACATCGGCAAAATGTAAGTTGGCAGGAACTGGATCCTTAAATCGAATATTATCATGTAGACGTATACGGCCGTGATTAGACCAATTTTTACACATCCGGCACTGCTTTGGTGGCCAGCATTTAAGAAACAATATAGATAATATCAAGAAATAAAGGGGGTTACAGAGAGCAGCCTATGCGGGAGGTACCTATTAACATATGGGCTTTTAAGTCTTGTCTGACTACTGCGGGCGCTTTCATCCGGAAAATAGCAGATCACACCGCTTTAAGACTTAAGGAGTTAATTAGTTGCAATCGAAAATGTTAATAAACATTACGTTATCCTGAACTAGCTAAATTGAAATAAGTCAGACTTTATTCTCATATTTCATTTCAATAGTCATTTCCGGGTGAGGTTACCATCTAGACTTGAATGAAGAATATATTTGGTTGGGGAGGACGATACTATCTCATTRTATACTGGCTCGAGCAAAATGAACTGCGAAGTAGCAGCGGGGGTATACTCCAAAGAACTTGACATCACTCGCTTTCTATACGTCCAACAATCTCGGACAACGTCTTCCAAATGGAAGAACTAAGCATGGAGAAATTATTATTAAATATAAAGACTAATTGCCGTAAGGAACATTTTCGGCAACGAAAAGATAGGCGAATTACATATGCAACACTATAAAACATAGCATTGTAGCCTTTATAAGTGCAACTACTCAAAAATATTGACCTTAATAACTGAAACTTTACATCTTTTTTTGTGGTTACAAAAAAGTTAATAAAACTAACAATTAAAGAAAAAACTGCAATTTCGGATAAACTAGAAAGTGGTGTATCGACAAAAGCTCTTTGTATTGATTATAAAGTTCACAAGTCTACAATAACGAGAATAAAGAAGAAAAAAGCTTGTATACTTAAATATGCCACAAATATGGAAGCTGGGCCAGGAAAACGGCAATCCTTAAAATCTTTTGAATACCCAAGAATAGAAAAGGCTCCCTACAAGTGGTTTTTGAAACAAAGGAGTGAAAATGTGCCTAAATCCATCGATATCGTCAAAGCAAAAGCTCGCAAACTAAAGGAGAAAAGACTGGATGCTTTCATGCAAGTAATGGTTGGGTATATAATTTCAAAAAGCGATACGACCTCCGCCACTTGAAAATTAGTGGAGAGAAGATTTCCAATACGACAGCGTCTGTCGACCCATTTGTAATACGTTTTAGAACTAAAATCAAGGAGCTCGATCTTTCTGTAGAACAAATTTATAATGTCGACGAGTCTGGATTGTTTTTCACGCAGATACCGGATAAAACGTTGGTGAGCTTCAAGGAATCATCTGCTCCTGGTCGGAAAGTTAGTAAGAAGATAATAACATTTCTCGCATGCACAAATGCTTCGAGTAAGCGAACAGTTAAGCTCTTTGTCATTGGAAAAGCAAAAAACCTTAGAGCATTCAAAAATTGTCCGTTGTTCACAAGGCTAACAAGAACTCGTGGATGTCTTATTCGAAGGCTGGTTTCATCATACGTTTGTTCCTGAGGTGAGAAATACGAAATATATTGAATTTGTGTTTAAAATTTATGTATTTAGTATTTAGAATCCAAAGGACTTCCCAAAAAAGTCTGTAAACTGTACGGCGATTCTCCAATCAATGGACCAAAACTTTATTAACTTAATAAAAGTCTATTACAAAATTTTTTTTTGCGCATTTAATAGGGAATAAATCACGCATCTGGAAGAAAAAGTAAAGGAATTCAACTTAAGACATGCTATCTGTCTTCTTGCAAGTTCATGGGAAAAAGTGTCGCAAGCTCCATACGCAATTGCTGGAATATGTTAATGAAACCAGATGTTGAGTGGAGTGAAGAGGGCGATATTCCTTTTAGTATTCTAAAAAGAGAAATTGAAAATGAACGCGAAATCCTTGCATCAATGCTCCACGAACTTGCACCAAATGATTCGTTCACAAATGAAGAGCTAAATGAATAGATGCACGAAAGTGTTGCTTGTAAAGAAGTGGATAAAGAAGCCGTAGAAATTGAAAATTCTGATAATAGCGAAGCAGATGTTATTCCAACTCCTAAAATAAAAGGATCGGTTGCTATGCTATGCTATTCCAATAAATACATTATATTTCTGAAGGAGCTTCGGGAAAGCGCTATAATAAAAACCCGAAAAGTTTAAAAAATATAATTAATAAAAAAATAAGCTTTCTATATCATAAAACGATTTTCATTTGTCATATTTCTTGTTATATATTTTCCTCGCTGGGTGCAACAACCTCAATAACTGCAACTAC
>NW_017536630.1:838738-849684 GCF_001853355.1 Bactrocera latifrons
TGTTATTTTTATGTATAAAAAGTTATATACGTTCTAAATGTGGTGATCTATCGCTAGTTAAGATTTGGCGAGGCTAAATGTARTTTAACGTTGTCAGTCAAATTAGAAAAAGGTGTTAAAGAATTCCAGCTCTAACCAAATTCATTCTAAGCCAATAATTCATATTCTTGAAGTAAAAAAGGTAGAGACTATGTAGTAAAACGTTCAACTGGGACAGCTAAGTGCTTATCTATATGTTTACACTTTCATTAAATAAATCTTTTAAATGTGTAAGTCTGTCGTCCAATGATCGAAAGCTTTGGAGGAAGAAACATTTGTTAATGCCAAAACAATTTAAAATAAAAAAAAATATGCTTTGAAAAATGTTGGTTCTTTCATTGTTTGTAAAAAAATTGCTTAATTATTTGTAAAAGATCTTTTGATGTCATAAGGCTTCCTCATGAAAAGCTCAGCGACTGCGTAAAGTAATTTCACAAAAAAGAGATTATTTTTATTTTCCTTACTTGCAGCACCTTTGCACACATTTCCGCACGCCTATCACGCCCACGTGTATATTTCTTTCTTTTATCTACGCAATCAAGGCATCGTTTTCGATACTCATTCATTAGCCATACAAAGCATTGCAATCATGAAATCAAGCAATCAAAACTCCCACACACTTATAATGCTTTCGCCTGCAAACCCACTCATTTCCATGTAAATCTGTGCGATTGTAGCATTCATTAAATCTCGGCGAAATCAACATTTTCCAACAACCGAAGCGAGTGTACTTAGTACGAGTGTATTTAACTGTCGGTTTGCGGAAGTCCTTACTGAAGTGTGTGCCCACAAATGCATGTACGAGTTTCTAAATGTTTGCATGTGTATGTGTGCATATGAGTTTGTGTTTATGAGTATGTATGCATATCAGTATTAACCGATTTTTGCTGCTGAAAGTAAATTATGCCGGTTGTTCCCGTGGCTTCGCTCTCCCATTTATTTATTGCGGCAATAAACGTTTGATCCAAGGATATGTGAGTGCTGCGTGTTTTGCAATTTTCCGCGGTTCTCGTTACGGTATAATTTTCCTATTATTTACATGTTCTTTTTATGCTTTTTAGCGTCTCGATTTTCTTGTTTGTTGGTTTACAATTTCGCGACAATTTCGTTTTCTTGTTGTTGCTGAACTTGATGGCGTATTCGGGTTTTTTACTACATTAGGGTGATTTGGAAACATAAGGATTACATATTATTTCACTAATTATGTTTTTTGAAAGACATATGGTTGGTTAAAGATCTTCGAGGTACGATTTTTTTTTTTTTTTTTTTGATGGTAGAAAATGCTAGATAAATTATATGTTTAAATAAATTTATCATCCCTACTTAAAATGTAGTGATTTTTTGTATGTTAATAACTATGGAGAAGAGATCAATACACCATTCAAAACTTTTAGAAATAGTCCATGTTATTGCTATCCTCCCTAATATATGACTAAGTAAAACAATCATGGTACACTCTACGAAAAAAGAAGACACTAGTCTGGGAACCCTTCTCCTTTTATTTAATTTTACAAGAACTTTGGATAATAATTTTCAAAACTTATTTGTGCTTAGCTTTATAAAAAACAGAAAAAAGTTAATACCTTTCACCTACCTAGAGGAGCAATTGACAAGGGGTGGGGTCTCTCACCGAAAGTGGTATTCTGACTCTATGCTACCATAGTAAAGCTCATTATATTCTACAGTGTTTTCATATATGTGGTGGAGGGCTCTAGATAAGACCACGCTTGCGAAGAAACTCGATAGCGTCTAACGAGGGGCGCTCATCATGTGTGCTACACTACGGTCCACGCGAACCATGGCACTTGACGCTATTTTGAACAAAGGGTCCGTAGACTTCGCCGGAAGGTGTATGCCAGCGAAAGTGGCATTAGACTCAGAGAATCTGAGTACCTAGAAGAACACATATCCGAACACTCGGATATCCTCACACACTTCATCGCCAAACCGAACTCTACCGGCTTCTTCTTTGCCCATACACAGACGAGGGAGTAGCCGTTGGAGGAGAGGGGCAGTGATCTTCTATACGGATGGGTCAAAGCTTGGGGGGAAGGTTGATGCAGAGGTTTACTGTCGGGAGCTCTCTATCAACTAAAGGTTCAGGCAACCTGACTATTGCAGTGTTTTCCAAGCTGATGTTACAGCCARCAAGTTATCAGTAGATCTGCTGCTCCGGAGTGCGGCCTCCTTTAGAGAAGTGGCCATTCACTCAGATAGCAGAACAGCGATACTAACCTTGAACTCATTTACAGTGTGATCATGGTTGGTCGAGCAGGGCCTAACCTCGCTACCGATAGCATCAAGTGTCTTTGTGATGAGACTGGTATGGACGCCGGGACAAAGCGTAATCGCAAGAAAATGGTAAAGCTGATGAGCCAGCAAGGAAAGCCACCCTAGAACCGCTATCGGTAGAAAGGGAGCGAGTCGGTGCTCCCGTAGCCTCTTGTGTTCTACTAGTGTACACATCTAGATGTGTATAAGAGACAGCTTTAAAGGCATTCGTGTAAAAGTATGGTTCAAACCGCTATCGGTAGAAAGGGAGCGAGTCGGTGCTCCCGTAGCCTCTTGTGTTCTACGAGATTTGCTTTTCAGCTTGTAGGGCAGCTAAATGCTAAAGTGGTCCGAGCGTTCGATGGTTTCAACTAATGAGCAGCTCCTTGGAAAGGAAGGAAAGTGTGCAAAATTTTAGATCATATATCACACACTCATAGCTAGTTCGCGTATATACAGACAGATGGGGAGACCTACGGATATGCCTAAATAACACAGTCCGTCATAATTTTTATATACATATGTTCTATAAGCTATCCAACGTTTTCCTCTGCGTGTATTTGCTAAATGCAGGGTGGTTAAAGAGTTATTCATATGGGAGACCTTCTTAAAATCATAACGTACAACTGMAGACGATATTTTATAATAAAAAACATTATCAGATTTCATGATTGCATAACTCAATATTGTTTGAACATACTTCATAATGTCTATCTGCATGTCTGCTAAATTGCCACAATAATTATAATTTTTTGAGGGGGTTCGGGTTACAGGTTATTGAAAGTGAGACACTACAGTGTCAAGTGAAAACGGTCGTGGTTGAATTTCGGTGAACCTGTGACTAGGCCAGAACTGTTAGTCATGTTTTTTGGAGAGGTGAACGGGGGATCATCTACTATATTCTACGACCAAACTCTTCATTCAACAACAATTGAACCGTCTGAAATAAGAAATTTCCCAAGCGAGGAATTTCGTTCACTCCAGAAGCTCCGGAAGTCCTAGTAGGAAAGTCCTTATGCATTCACCTTGTAGGTTGGGCTTGGTATCAAGTGATTATTATGATACCAGTTTTTTTTTTATGGGAAGACTTTGTTGATGAAAAAGTCACTTTGTGAGAAGCTTACGAAAATCGTCTTTCCCAGTTTTTTAGAAATAGCGACTAGGGGTTTTATGATATTGATTTTATGAAATTATTTTTCGAATTCTAAAAAGTTAAGGGATCGCCTCAGAGTGATTTTTTTGAAAAATCTATTTTTTTTTTTTTTTGTTACATTATCGAATGTAATAAACACTCTCTCAAATTTTGAAACTGAAATTCAAAATATTGCGGTCGCTACAGCGAGGGGAACAAACCCATTGCAATCTTTCAATGCGCTTTTCTCAGAATGGTGTTTTTCAAAACGGTTTACACTCACAAAGGAAGAGTTTTGAAAATATTTACTTCCAATTTGGAGAAATTTAAAAAAACGCTCCTTAGCGCGATAGATTTTTAACGGTTTTTTTTTCTTCCTACCGTTTTTACGAAAATAAAAGGCCAAAATTCGTCTATAAAAAAAGCCCAAATTCGTTTATAAAAGGCCCAAATTCGATACTTTTTGTTCAAACCGCCGCGATTTTATCAAATTTCAAAATACTAAAAAGCTTCCATAGCGCGATAGCGCATTAGCGACTTTCCTACAGTTTAATAATCCCCTGCCCTTTCCCTTTTGAAATTTTTGTTTTAGATAAAACATTAACAAAAATTGCGAAGATCAGTGATTTTTGATTAAATCCGAAAATTTTAACTATGCTACATATTGAATTTGTTTTCACCATGTACTTAGTGAATTTTCGGAACAAATTTCATACGACTTCAACACTTTTGTAAGTAAACCCATCGCCAGGTGCCGCAGAGTGTAAGCRCATAGCGCAGCTTGCTTCCCAACCGCAAGCGGAAACCAAAGACGTACCTTTGCATGGTATGTATATCTTGCTTTTGATTTTTTGAGTGTGTAAATATGTAAATAAATATATGTATATGCGAGTGTGTGTAAGTTTAGGTGTGTTTGATTATGGGCACACGTGTTTGAAATTTACTCTTTGCGACTTATGTCTTTGTTTATGTCAACTTTGTATGGTATGTACATAGGTTGTTAAGTAACGCTTACATATGTACATGCATATGTACTGATTAACTGTGTAAACGTTTGCTCACTTGTGACTTTTATTCAATTATAAATATTGTACCTATTGTGCGCCTACACAGCTTACTTGGCTGAGGCTCTTTGCCAGTCATCAGCGCCCTCAACCACAAATTCTGAACCCCATCCCCGCCCGTTTATGCGCCGACAACATACAAACATTTGATTTCATCTCAATGCTGTGACGCAATACGGCGCACGAAGGCTTGGTACCTTTACCGCTACCGATGCTCTGCTCGTTGTGGTTGTTGTTGGTGTATTTATTGTGCTGGATACAGCCGCAGCGGCTGCCATCGCAAAGTTGCGGTTTATTGTTGGCTTCTTGCGGCTACTTATTGTTGCTGCCCTTAGTGAGTGTGTTGCTGTTGTTGTTGTTGCGGTTAGTACTGGTAATGATGCCGATTTCGGCAGCACGCATTGTTCGTGACGCAGAAATTTTATTATTCGGGCGAATGAAGTGATCTTTATGGCATTGCCGAACCGTTGACAGCTAATCGGAAATGCTGTTCTTGCTGTTGTAGTTGCTGGTGTGTTGTTGTTGCAGTTGGCATCGTTACACACGATTTTTCGGTGGCTATTTAGCACTCGTGCGTATTTGTGTTGTAATTGCTTTTGTATTTTAACCTGACTTGCATATGTGGCTAATAGTAGTTCGGGTAAATAGCGCTCAAGGACATTAGCGATGTCTGCGTATGTCAGCAGCAGCGYAACTGCTACAAACACAAGCGCAAAACTGAGTTTGGTAAGTGACACAAGCAAGTTCTCGTTTGTTTTGCTGTCAAACGCACTGTAACGACTAGAATTAGCACAAACTTTGTAGACTGTCTTATTGCTGCGCTTATTGTTGCTGCAGACATTTTTGGCTTGCTTAATGTCTTTATAACCGCGCTCGTTCTCAGTCGCACATGTGGTAGACACACCCGCATAACTGTTTCCATTTGCATTTTGACTAATGTTGCTGCTGTTGTTRTCGCATATTTGTGAGTCTCGCCTAGAGCTATGCAGCATTTCACTCACATCCTTGCTGTCTTTTGCTTCCCCACTATCACTGCTATAGAAGTCACCAATCGCTTGTGCAGTTCCCTCCGCCGCATCCTTAGAGCGCGCACCGCTCAGTCTTTCAACGTCGTTGATTTTCTCGGCTAATTTTTGCGTATGCATTGTGAAAATTACAGCGCTATTTGCCGCCATTGTCTTTGCAAACGACAAATTCGTTAGCAGAGGTGTGGCTCYTCTTGTTATTTTTGTTGTTGCAGCTGATACGCCACTCGATATGGCGTGTAAAAATGGCGCTGTCAACGCAAGTGGCCGCAAAATCATCGGCATATGGCTGTGTAAAGGCTCGAGTGCGCCGCTGACTTTGTTGGGCCACTCATTACTTTTCTCGTTTTCGTATTCCATTTTCAACTCACTGTCCTCGAATGCCGCGCACGACGCATCAATTCGCCTTATCAGCCATTGAGATGGCTGCTGTAAGCAACCGCGTTGCGTGTAAGCAGCCACACCGCAAGTGCGCCCCGCCTCCGCCTCCGCCGCCGACTGTCCTCCCTTGTAGCGCTGTTCTGCTGATTGCTCATACGCAGTGGCGCACCGTTGAAGCGAAGCAAAATGATTTTTTGGTTGATACTTTAAGGGTAGCCTTTTCATTTGGTGTTGCTCTTGTTGTTGTGCRTGTTGTTTTCCATTTTTTTGCTGATACGCCGCCAGCTGTTGTGGTTGTGTTTGCCTTTGCTCCGGCTTTGTCGCGTTCGGTTGGCGTTGTTGGTGTTGGTGTTGTCGTTGCCGCTTGCTTTGGCACCAACTCGATAAACGCTTGTAAATCCCAAATGATTGCATTTTAATCCAAAGAATTATACCGCCAAGTAGATTATGTTGCGCCAGTGAGTTTGCTGAATTGTGAAAAGCGCCCGGAGGATTACGCACTGGTGTTTGATTATTATCGTCCAACGAATTGCCTGCCACGGCGTTGCCTGCGGCAGCCGACAGTGTAGAGTTGCGAAAGGAGAGAGAAGGTAAAAGGGAAAAAATAAGTTTGGTGTTAAATATCAAGTGTCGAAATTTTATTAATAATTAATAGTTTTATAAAAATAATTACTATTATCAGCATATSGAAGAAGGCAAGCTTGAACGGATATTACTCCTTTTGAAAATATATGTATACWAATGAGATTAAATATGTATATGAAAATGCTATATTTTAATAAATAATGATGTAAGAAATATTTCCAAAATATTTCTGTGTCAGAGTTCGCGACTTTGCTTAGTCGTCGTAAATATCGACTTTTTTTTTCTTAAACCGCACTATTTCTTAGTAAAAAGTTTTGGATCAAAGTAATATTATTTGTATAATAATGTATGTATATACCATATTCCATTACGTGTACAAAAGGTAAAAAATAGGTCAAAATCTTCCACCAGTTTACTTACATTTCTGCTTTCAAAGTGCCTCTCTCTGGAAGTATTTTGTACAAAAATAGCTACTCTACAAACAAATTACTCAAACTGTATCAACCAAACTTACGTAAACTATTTAATTTTAATTATCTTCGAAACTACTGAAAGTGTGGTAACTGTTTGAACATACATCATAAGGAAATTTAATTGCCATCTTATCCAGATAATAATATGGKCAGATGCTAAACACAGAYACTRTCTGTCCAATATTTCTCTTTAAAAWCGTTTTCGAACTTAGACCTGATTTTAAGGCTATAACTATTGTATTGAAAAGGGAATTTTGTCCACTTCATCTCCTTCAAGGTAGTCCCCTCCCGCTGCAATGCACTTATATCAACGAGTTTTTCCATCATAAAAGCACTGGGAAAAGTMMTCCGTCGTGATGGCCATAAGAGCMTTTTTCGATTCAGCTTTTATATCCTCAATTGAGTCAAATTTTGCAGAATAGCCAGTAGTTACAYGAACGAAATCAGSTGAATGCGGTGGTTRCGGTACAATATTAGTTATRRCAAAATGATCACGAATAACCACTGCAGTATGAGATAATACACCATCGCACTTCTTTGTTCAATAAATTCAGATTTAAAAAGAATCGAAGAATTCACTTTAAGAGGCTCACAAAACGACGCATATCTCAAATACTAGTAAATATTTTGATGTGAAATTTAGCAYAGACACYACTAACAGTACCACCAGCATACAGAAAATTTAACGGTTCGAAAAACACGCGAAGTATAAACTAATAACTCACCTTTCAAGTAGGCTGCACAATAAATCGAATCAGTTGCCAGCGCTRATCCAACCTTATGTGAAAGACTTTTTAAGCAGGTCAAAATCTTGATCTTCCCAAAAGGGCCCTAAATYAAGGAAAATCACTGAAGCAATTGTGAAATATATTACAATTTACAACAAGCCATTTTCCACGGTAGAAAAAAAAATATCTCTGCAGATGATGAAAAAATAGGTTCTGTTTTTAAAGTTCTAAGTAAAGAAACAATAAAATTACGAGTGGATGAAAAATATGAAGCGCTGTCTTCTATTTTCAAATAGTTTATTCGCGACAGTTACTGCCTAACGTMTGACATACATACGTTACGTGGAGGCAATGAAAAATGAGTCGTTCTTTGGAGTAACAATTCATTTTTTGGACAACTTACCTTTGTTGAGTGGGACGTTAGGAGTAAWCGAAATGCACGAAAGTCGTACAGCAGCTTATTTAGAAGAAAAAATATCAAGGCTTTTTTTCAATATTATTTTTTGACAGATCACCCGTGAGTCGTGTCAAGCTGTCAGGACATTTTTGTTTAGTATTGAGAGCCAACCTGCATTATTGGATAATGTTTGACCGAATAGATCAGCAATGAAGGATAATATAGTGCTGTATATAGGTGAAGAAAATATAGCAGCCTTAGATGAGAGGGTACACGAAGACCGTGGAGAGACGATTCGCCGCCGTTCGCAACAACTCGGGCCGATGCATGGAGGGCCTGAGCATATTTTACGTCTAAATAAACAGTATTTGTACAATTTACAGCTCGTTTAAGAACTGATGTCGCTGGACCTTCTCTAGAGACATCTCTTCGATCTATGGGTTCTTGAAAAGTTCCAAGTAAATCCGACGTTTACGAGCCAAATTTTTTTCAGCGACGAGGCCCATTTCTGGCTCAATGGTAATGTAAACAAGCAGATTTGCCATACTTGTGACGAAGATCAACCTCAAGGGATTCAAGTGCTTCCAATTCATCCAGGAAAAACAACGGTTTAGTGTAATAAGTATAATCATCCGTTYATATTTCTTCCAAAATGACGAGAGTGAGAACRTTATCGCGCTATGAYAACCAACTGTTTGATACCTGAAATTGAAGCTYGTGATCTCAGCGAAATTTGATTTCGACAAGACGGCGTCATTTTCTACACATCGCATCAATTAACTGATTTATTGAAAGAACTTTTCGGGAGCAGATCATGTCATCGAAAATTGGACTCAGCGGAGGAACCCTCTCAGACCTAGCCGCGAAAAACATTTGAAAAAGATAATTTTCAAAGAATAAATGTCAAAGAATGTTCTTTGAAATGATAATAAATATTCCCCCTTAAATTTCTTTCCTTAAGAATCCTTTAATTATTTGACCAGCGTACTATTTCTCCTATGCCATATGCATAATATAGTATTTAGTGCGGGAATTATCTCAAAGGAATTGCAGTATTTTATAACCATCATAATTTAATTTTACTCTGTGCCCAAAAAATAAGGTAGCATTGTATTTATTTTGAAAATACTTTATTTATTCTTCCAAATCAATTACTTCCCCGTCAAAGTAATCCCCACTAGATGTAGTACATTATGCCAACGGATTTTCCAAACTTCCAAACACTGGTTGTAGTGTCACTTTCCGGGATGGCCCTCAGTTACGTCTTCGCTGTGGCTTGAATCTTCTCTATCGTATAAAAACGGTGTCCCCGGAGCGGCCTTTTGAGCTTGGTGAACGGCCAGAAGTCGCACGGCGCCATATCAGGTGAATACGGTGGTTGCGGAACGATATGGGTTGAGTTTCTAGCGAAATTATCATTTAATGCAAATTCTTTGCTCAACAAATTTTGACATCGCAAAAAACGAAAAACTCACTTTTAGCAGCTCACAAAACGACACGTATCTCAAGCACTAATGATTATTTTGACATGAAATTTGACATAAATGTGACTGATAGTACTACCAACAAAACGAAAGTCCTTCCCTAACTTATAATTGTTCACTCAGCTGTGATAATGTGTGTTGATAATTAAATATTTTAATAGCAGAGTGTTTTTAAATTATTTCTACATCTGGACTGTACTATTTCGCTGTGCGGTAAAACTTTCCAATCAAACTTATGAATTTCGAAATTTACTAGTTCAGTTATTTTAATGAATATCTGTCTTAGCTCAAGTACATATAGTAAATATGTAGCAGTTTATACAACACATAATCCTTAACTTAGGATTTAAGACCCTCGTCTGTAATTATTAGATTACTCTTACGATACATATTATTACAAACACAATAGGGTTAGAAGTACGTGTGATTACAACTACATATATACACGTAAATACACTTGTGTGTGATATACTCGTATTGCAATGTATACACAATATATACACAATCGAAGTCATTAAAGGCCACAATGTGGTACTTAAATGTAATAAATATTAGGCCGGTAAGTAGGATGAAGTGAACCACAAAGCCTTACATGCTTATACAAACTAAAATATATATGGAAAATGCAATGAAGCTATAATGACAGGGCGCTTTTATCGTAGTCCTTTTCACTTCCAGCCAAGCGATGTGCTTGTGCCTGCCTTTACTGTTATATTTGGTTTGTCACTATCGCTTTTTCTCTTTCTCTCTTGACATTCTCTCCCACTTATTTTCCCATATTTACTCAAGCATATCGAATTGCTCGACTCCACCTCAATAATGTCCATTCAAACATATCAATCATAATTTAACTAAAGGCCCAAATTTATAAGTGTGTTCGTACATACTCTCATATAACTAACTGCCTTATTGTCCTATTATAATATCTGAACAAAGCTACTCGCTAAACTTATGAAAAGGTAGAGTAGTTGTTGGAGAAGTGCGACAATGCCACTTGGTGCGATAATGATTACAAATGCGGATAAGCGTAGACAAAACCACAATTTGATTGTATAGCYCAGACGCTTAGGAAAATGTAGGCATAAATCGGCACTTGAACAAATTCATCTATATAATATAATTTAATTTGAACTGACATATATGTTTTCGGAGTACCAGCCACAACTAATATATTTTTCTGTATGTCATTCGTAAATCTGCTTGCTTAGAAATAATTTGTTTTGTCACCGATTTTTCTTTGGCTGTCAAATTTACAGGGAAGAAAAGGATGGTCAAGTAAATATCTTATACGAGTATCTTAGTATGCTTGATTAACTCTTTGAGAACGGGTGCCGACAGCTCTTTAATATATCTAAGAGAACAAGGTA
>NW_017536630.1:851241-853746 GCF_001853355.1 Bactrocera latifrons
TTGTTAGAAATATAATGAAGGCACTAGAAGGTTAATACTGAACCTTTTTAATTTATTTCATGTTCTTGAAATTAGCATTCCACCGCAAGCAGATTTTGCACATTATATAACAGATTACTCCTTTTCAAATGGATTTAWGGATTTTATGAGAAACGCTTTTACATCACAGACAAACTCGAATTTTACCCATCGCCTATGGACCGAAGATGAAGGAAACCCTTTACATAAATAGAGATCTCCATTTTCCAGAAATCTGAGGATATTTCAATGTCTACATCACAGTATGTGGCTAGACAGCATCATTGGCTRACTATAAATTAATGCTGCTAATTTATTTGTGTTAAATTGTCTCAATATATCATGTTGGCAGCGCAAATGACACAACTCATGGCATAATTCCCACTAGGGTTATTAAATTCGCTTTTCGTGACAAACGTTAACCACTGAGCTTTCATCAATATTGTCATAAATAAAAGCGACAACWATAAAAGCAATAACAACAAGAAAATAAATGGAAAAAGTCTGCAACATAAATTCAGCGCCCGCTCCCAAAACTCCCCTTGCAATGCTAAAATGGTAGGGTGCGTAGTAACTATGGAAGTGGCTATCAAATGCCATTGAACGTTCAACTCATAMGAGTATTGATACTGCGTAGCATTGCTTTTGCCGTTATTGTAACTGCAAGTTCAGCTGAGTAATAAATTCTTAAAAGCTACAGTTACTGTGTAAATGCGGGCGAACACGCTGAATCACCAACACAGCAACATAGCGTTGGTGGTGATGGTGATGCGGTTGATATGGTCGTTGTTGCTTTTGGGAAAGTGTTACTGGATTAAGTCGCATGCGTATGACCATTATATATGTGTATGTGTGTTACATATGTTTTTGTATGCGGCAACTCTCGTGGCTGTGTGTGTCTTCGCTTTTATTGGTATTACTTTATATTTATGGCTTTCCCGACATGCACGCACAGGCTAAGCAGTTAAACGGCTAAATAAATTTCCATACGCCCCCAACTGAGCGTCGAGCTGCCGGGCTTCGTAGCTGACGAGCTGGCGAGCAGGCAACTGGCAACACCAACAACCACGGGGGCATATGAGTAATATGCATGCGACTGCGAAGGAGTGCGGGCAGCGACTACGCAACATACAAACATTTGTTTACAAGGAAAACAGCGCAACGAATGTGAGTGTRTGCGTTGCAAGGGAATGCTTTCAGATAGCAGTAAACTGTTGCGGAGCCTGTGCTGCGGCGCGAGGGCGGTGTGTGCGCTCAGCTAAAGTGCGTAAAAATTTTGATTGATCACTTTGTTGCCGACAGTAGCGTTGGCCTGATGACCGCAAGCGCTTAGGTTGGTCGGCCACTGCGTTGCCAGACTGGCCACGTATCCGAGCCCACAGCTATTTGACTGTCTGTCTGCTTGTTAGTTGCTTTCTCGCTTTCTTGCYTTCCTGCCATTCCAACTTCCTACATTCTCACTTGCCTGCACATTTGTGTATGTGTGKMTGTGTGTGYGTATTTGTGTACTTGTGTGTCTATTCTCCAGCTTTTGTGGCAAAATGTTATTTTGCTGATAGTGTCAACAGCTTGACAGCTGCAACAATGTTTTGGTATTGTTATCGCTGCCATACACTCACTGTTCATTCATTGTGTTTTTGTTGTTGCTGCTGACATGTATTGTTGTCATTCATTAGCTGTGTGTTTGTGTGTTAGTGTGTTATTTAGCTCTCACAAATTCATGTTTACCATTCCTTTAAGATGATGATTTATTTCATTTTCATATCGCATCAAGTTGTTGCGTTGAAGTGCCGATGCACTTGGCGATTGTGGAAATCGGAAACCCTGTGTTCGCAACATGCTGTAGTGYGTTAGTGTAATGTCATGTTTGTGGAATCTATAAGTATGAGAGTTTAATGAGAGAGTTGCATTTCTTGATGTTCATAAARCTGAAAATAATAGCGGTTTGTAATCTAGTTCAAGTGTATCTAATATCAAACACTTTTGCAGTATTTCTTCAATCACTACCACTAATGATTTGCCTTTAACATAATATTTCCTTATACATTACAGGTTCGCGAAATTTTTTATTCATAATTTTCGAACTAAAAAGTCTCAAAAACAGACTTAAAAAGTGAAAGTAAATTTTGTAACTTGTAAAAAGTTTACAATTTAAAAATTTTAATCCACGGTGTTGGGTTTAAGAATAAAATTGTAATTGATTACTTCTGTTTAAGCGATTCAAAATTAAAAATAAAATTACATTTTAATTTAAAATTTTTTAAAATATTAAAAACACGTGTAAAAATATAACTCTAGACTAAGAACATCTGTTTGAAGGCGAGCTAAAGTGAGAAGGTAAGCCAAGAACAACAAGCCTCAGCTGAGAGACCTTTTGTTGCCGACCATGGCAAACGAATTAAGGATTACGATTTGAGGGCATGCACCTGGAACTGTCTCTTATACACATCTAGTACGCCTGAAGAACTCAATACAGTACCCAGTATG
>NW_017536630.1:854572-866917 GCF_001853355.1 Bactrocera latifrons
ACCTCAATGTACTATCCCTTAGCATTTGCTCAAGAGTGGGGTCGTTCCACTCACTCTTGCTCCCGAGGGTAACCTTAAATCTTTTCGTGAAGTGAGTTGATTTCGTAATCCCATCCCTTGGGAGAAGGGCAATAGGAATGCCGTCACTTATCCTCTCCATCATCTGGGACGAGATTATCTTGCCTTTGCCGCATCCCTCTGCTGTTATCTGCAAAAGTGAGTGCTTGGCTATTTGACCTATAATTATATGGAGCGGTGTAAGTTCCAGCAGGACCTCCAGAGCAGCCGTTGGACAGGTTCGCATAGCGCCCGTCATGCAAACACATGCTAGCCGCTGAAGCTTCGATAGTCGGTTAACCACCGAAGCCTGCGACGTTACAGAGGCCCAGGACCCCGCCCCGTATGTAATTACCGGTCGCACAATTAGGTGTACAACCACCTAACGATCTTTGGCTTGCAGCCCCAGGATTTACCCGCCAGCCGTTTGCACACCATTAACGCTTTTGTAGCTTTGACCAGCATTTGGTTCACATGCTGCTTCCACCGCAGGGTGGAATCCAGCGTAAGACCCAGGTATTTGACCTTGCGAGTCATCTCGATCTCTCTGCCCCCAAGTGTGAGGTTCCTMAAGCCGGGTAGGGSCCTGCGCCTTGTAAAAGAGACTACGGTTGTCTTTGAGGGGTTGATGTTTAGTTCATGTTTAGTTTAGGTCCTCGTTAGAGTGAAGGCTGACATCAACGCCGCCCACGAAATGCGATGGACTGAGACGTCCTTGTGGCATTTACTACAGTGGCCATATGCGCATATTCGGTGGATGATCCGTAGCAGAGATACTCCGTCATCGAGTGGATGAATATCTAGCCACAATCCGCAGCAAAGCGAAGTTCTTCAAAATATCGCTGATTTGCGCCCACGACCCGACGGAGAAGAAGGACGATGTAACCAAAGATGCCTTCTATGWGCGCTGGGATCTGTAGTAGTAGATACCAGCATAGAAARATTCATCAAGCTACCTGGCTGTATCCRTATCGGGAAGCCACCAACCAGATCGATGATGTTGTGMTAGACGGAAGACACGAAAGTGCAATTACAACAGACAGCCGAACGATTTTCTACTCGATATGCACTTCTGCTCTCTGAGAGCACTCATCAACAACTCGGTTTAAGAGAACTGTGGAATGGAATTTGAAACTCCTTACGTRCAGCTGCAACCGAAACCATTGGCAAAGGAGTAGCTGGTACGACGAGGAGTGCCTTGTCGGAGCGGAGAGAAAACAGTCTGCCTACCTCACAACGTTACGATCGAACACACCACGTGCGGGATGGGAAAGATACCGAGAGATCAAGAGGTAAGAGAGACACGTTTGCAGACAGAAAAAAAAGAGGCCGAAAGGCRTGAGCACGAAGAGCYTGATTAGCTGGCCGACAGGGGTAATGCTCGAAAACTCTACGAAAAAATGCGGCGGCTAACAGAAGGTTTCAAGACCGGAGCAAAGGTTATCTAGTCACCGATGATCAGAGCATGCTTATTATGGAGGGAATGGCAATGTAAGTACAACGACAGGAGAAGGCGAAACCAATCTCCCAATGGAGCAGGCGTTCCGTTACCAAACCATGAAGAAGTTCGAATAGCAATTACCCGTCGGAAGAACAACAAAACGGCGGGGGCCGATGAATTGCCGGCCCAGCTATGCAAATACGGCGGAACTGATAAGCAGTCGGACGAAAGCATGCCCAACGATTGGAATTTAATTGTGCTATGCCCAATCCTCAAAAAGGAGACCCCACAATCTGCGCCAACTATCGTGGGATAAGCCTCCTCAATATCGCATATAAGGTTTTATTGAGCGTATTGTATGAAASATTAAAGCCCACCGTCAACAAACTGATTGGACCTTATCATTGTGGCTTCAGACCTGGAAAATCAACAACGGATCGGGTATTCACCATGCGTCAAATCTTCATACCCAAATTGATGCACATCACATCTTCGTCGATTTTAAAGCTTCGTTCAACAGTACGAAAAGGAGCTGCCTTTATGCCGCAAAGTCTGAATTTGGTATCCCCACAGAACTAATACTAAACCGACTTTTAGCAACACCAAAAGCTTCGTCAGGTTCGGGAAGGATCTCTGCGAGCCGCTCGATGCCAAACGAAGTTTCAGACAAGGCGACTCCCTATCGTGCGACTTCTTCAATCTGCTGCTGGAGAAAATAATTCGAGCTGCAGAACTTAATCGAGCAGGTCCAACCTTTTATAGAAATGTTAAATTGTTGGAGTGTGCCGATGATATTGATWTCATTGRCCTCAACACCCTCTCCGTTTGTTCTGCTTTCTCCAGACTAGACAAGGATGTAAAGCAAGTTGGTCAGGCAGTGACGAAATATCTCCTGTCATCAAACAAACAGTCGTCGCACTTGCGGCTAGACACCTACATCACTGTTGAGAGTCWTAACTTTGAAGTCGTAGATAATTTCATATATATTGGAACCAGTGTGAACACCACCAACAATGTCAGTCTGAAAATCCAACGTAGGATAACTCTTGCCAACAGGTGCTACTTCGGACTGAGTAGGCAATTGAGAAGCAAAGTCCTCTCTCGACAAACAAAAACCACACCCTATAAGTCACTCATAATTACCGTCCTGCTATATGCGAGTTTTCGAGAGAAAAKTTCTGCGAAAAATTTATGGTCCTTTGCGCGTTGGCCGCGGCGAATATCGCATTCAAAYGATTCGATGAGCTGTGTGAGATATACGATCCGATATTTGGGATTAAAAACTTAAAAATTACTTTAATTATAAATTACGACATATAATTTTTTTTTCTTAAACCGTAAATTTTTAATAATRTACGAAGTCATTATTTTTGGTCTTTTACGCGTGTGACCTTCAATCTGACGACCTGTTATTTTCTTCCAACTTTTTACACAAAGCTTCTTTTGACGGGGATGCCGACCCCAAGTGAAACAACGTGCTGTGATTGATTTCGTTGCGAACGAAAAAGGAGACGTAATATCGAAGATGTTTGTCGATTAGGATCCATGAYACAAGCAAGAAAAGCTTGCTTCAGCATTGGGTGGCACCCGCCAAGCCATGTCGAAGCAACTGGAATTATTTAAAAATTAGAAGCTTGTGTTCCTTATGACCTCAATGCCAGAAGATGCTCGAAACGCTTAAATAAGAAGTCCTACTTCATCTTCTATTTCACCGTCCGACTATTATTTRTTCCGTTCGAAGKCACAAGGTSTAGCTTAGAAGCTGGTKTCTTGGACAACATTACGAGAAAGAAAACTACGAGAACTTAGTTACTCGCCTTATATATTGTTCTGTATGGATTACCTGTAGTTTTTGTTATGGTTGATCGCAATCATGATTACTGACGGTTGTTCTTTGGGTCAGTGAGGCAGTAAGGTGTTCATAAGCTTTCATCCGTATGAATAAACTAATTTGCAGAAATTTTTATAGAGTTTAGTAGAGTTTTCGCTATTATTTTTTTGATCTTCATTACGTTTCGGAGTTTATGTCGCAATCTAACCGTTCTTTCTGAGACTGCTTAGGCCAGTTATGCAACTATTCCTTCGGAGCTTGATAAGTGATCAATTTTATCCACTTCATTGCTTCCGCATGCCTTCAAGGTAGCTTTTTGTGTTTTCTTTTGTACGCGAGTGATCGGAATACTCGCAATTTATGTGGAGTTTGCTAAATAGCACTCGCGTTCGTTATCTGTCGTTTACTGGCTCGAATCCAAAATCTTGTTTCCGACTTAATTTTGTGTAGAAATTGGTTTCGTTTTCACTCGTTTTGTTCTCTGCACCAATACAAAACAATTTATTTTCCCTTCACTAATATCCTCATAGTCCTTCCAATGTATTTCGTAAAGGTTCATGATTTTTATTTTACATTTTGCAAGTTAATTTGTGATTAATTTTGCCAGCTTGTGGTATAATCCTTACATGCCAAGTGTACAATAGTAATCGAAACTTTCTGTTGATCATTGTAGATATAATGATGCTGTTCTGCTGTAATTCTTCCTTTTCTAGTTGTCATATTCATCGTTTAATTCTGGCTGCAAATATTTTGACTGCTTTCTGCGCTGAAATGAATGGTGATGGTAGTGACTGCAAGTAATGCAAGTATTCCGTAAGGCAGCTATGTATCGTCTGCAGCTGTATGATCAACATCACCATTTGTATAATCTATGAGTTGGTGAACTCACTGATTGGCAACCTTCTTCAGAAAGTGAAAGGCTTTTATCATACTCACTTTTATGAGCGGCAATGAAGTTGTTCTTTATTATAGGCACATGTTAATTAATTGACTTGAATATCTTGAAGTTTCTTTCCCACACAACACATTTGCCAACAAATTATCCAGTTTTCTCGAATAAGATTACGTTCCCCATGTAGTATTTGTATCTCATATACTTTAGTTTAGCATGATTGAATTGCATGTGGTGTAAGTAGAGATCTATTGAGTCAACTAGCTTAGGAATAATGTTTTTCTTTCGCTCTGCATACTACGAACAGAATATAATAAAAATTATAGATTAGCCTCTTTAAGGATCTGCGTAATTTGAAAACATGATTCTTTCACCTTTCTTTAAACATTCGCGACAATTTGCCCCTGGCTAGATTTCTTGCCTCTTTGATACCATATCGTTTGCACAAAGATTGTTTAAAACCCTTTCATTGAGACAGACCTGTTCTTTCTTGAAAATTTATCAGTTTTATAGTTCCTTACATTTCCATTATGATCCGATACTCATACAATTCTTAGATCAGAACAGCTCGTAACAAATAATAATGTAGTTAAGCAGACTTGAGCATGCAGTCACTGAGCGAAAAATCACGCTAAGTCTCTCAGCACAGGAAATAAACAATCACCGCTTTGTAGCAGGCTTCAGATTTCAGGTGGCAGCGTTAGGTCAATCAAAGTCCTTTTTAGCAAGTATTTGCTAGTCTGAAAGCCTCACTGRAGCAAAGTATTAAATTTTCGTGGCACAAAACCATTCTCTTAATAACAACAACCGTCTTAACATAATATAACTTTATATATAAAATATAGTATAAAATCAGTCATTTACTGAAAAGTCGTAAAATTTAATTTACTGAACCAATAATGTAATAATGTTGTTGTTGATGCAGCGGCAGAATTCTGTGGAGTTAAGAGTCCTTGAGCAGATAATAAATTCCGGTCCGTACTGGTTACGTAGACCCAAAASTCGTGACTATATGAATGGGCGGCATTACTTCTGAAAAATTACCACAGAGAAATTAAGTGCAGGGAAATTAAGATARAAAAATTTTTCGAAGCCACAAGTCCTATATTTTTTATTTCTCGCTACTACTAGTGATTTCCAAATATCTTCTGACGCAGTCGACTCCTATGACCCAATCCATGTCCACAACAGTACATAGGTCTATGGAAAGACAATTAGCTCGACAGCATTCCAGAAAGATATTTTAAGTCACTATTAACTAATTATCTCTAATAACTCGTTGGTTTTTACTTCAAAGTCTACGGGCCGTATTCATCGACTACTTGGTGCATAGGGTTTCGAATTTTCTTAGAATTGGCTTAGAATGTAGGCGATATGCATATATCGTACATGTTCAACAAGGAAGTCTCTTAGCTAGGAATTATTCGCGCTTTAATCGGTATTTATACGAGTGTTGGCGGTTTCTTACGATTCGACTGTGAGCTCTAAATTAATACTTAAAATATTTCAGAGAACTAGCAAATTTCTTAAATACAATAATAATAAAGCATATCATTTCCAAAGAAATGAGCGAATATCCGCAAAATAAAATTAATATAAAACTTCGAAAAACAGAAGCTTTCATCAAAGCTTCTCTAAAATGCAGTCTAMATTAAGAACCCATTTATTACTGCATTTCAGCCAAGGCGTTTACTTAAACGTTAGTAAACCAATAYTTTACGCATTCTCACATTAATTCGTATGGATTTGTATGAATGCAACACCCACTTCGTCGGTGCAATGTTTGCCACAACCCACTCGATGCAGTTCAAATAATAACTCCATTGCCGGCGAGTGGGTAGTTCTGTTGGTGCGAGTAAATGATAAACACACCGTAATATTTGCACTTCGTATTGCCGAAAGTAACAACAACTCCAGAAGCGKGCAGTATGTATGCATATGGCGGCAAGAGCGGACTGAAAAAAGAAACMAAAACAAAAAGCATGTTCAAGTAATTGAAAAATTTTCGCTTGACGTGTTGCGGAGCCAACAATTTAAATTACGAGCTCCACCATAAAATACACACACCAGAGAAATGGGCGGACCTAAATTGCGTTGTGCGTGCTTAAATACTTTGTCTGCAAGGTAAAACCACTCGCCGGTCACGCCGGCCCGCCAAAATGATTTAAGTTTCCACTCCAAATGAGAGATATGTACTCTGATATAATTTTTGTAGRCTGTAAGCGTAACTGGTGGCGATTTCTCAACAGCTTGGCTCTTAACTTAGAAATTCTCTATAGACATCTTTCACTCTCGCTGAATTTAGGCTCCTAGAATTTGTGTCGATAAAAGGAGCTTCAAAACTATCAGTTGCTACCGACATATAACGCGAGGAATCCTATCCTTGTAAGACAATCGTATGAGGCTTCCCTGCTACAAGATTATCTTCAGTTAAAACRAAAATCMGGCCATTGATAACTACAAAATMAAAAAMCTAGTCTATTGGCTTAGGAAAATGYTTCTAGAATAGAACTAATAATCTGCTCGGAGCTCGTACTTTAACCCTATTTTTTGAGAATATGATATCTTACCTAAGATTTAAATCCTCCACTGCATGTCTAAAGCGYACCAAACAATCCAAATACCAAAGTCGCAACATTTGAGGTCAATAAGAAATGATATTATTCAAGTGTTGATTCGTCACACTTTAACCAAAAGAGACATTAAGTGCTCTAGCATTGCTTCGAAACAGGTGTTTCCAACCAAGCCCCTCTGTAACAGGTGATAAATCTGGTTCGAAGTCTTCTGGTTACAATATGGTCCAAACCCCTAATTAGTTAGCTWAATAGGTTTGTGACACATTTCATCTTCAAATATTCGCCTAAATGAGATTGTGGGAGATCAGTTGCTATAACTAAGCAAAGATTCAACCAATGAGAGTCGTAAAAATTTGGAGCAAAAGCGATGGTCCTCCGTGGTATCCTGAACTGCCTACAATGATGTGATATTGAGTTTTTGAGTACCCTACTAGCACGTTCCAAAATTTATCACACTTCGCTGTTTCAACCTACTGGGTAACCCATTGGGCATAAGCCGGCCGCACGCGGTAATTTCGTCCTCTTACAAACAAATATCTCTCGATACCCGCACACACCTACACTTATCCCTTTTGTTAGCGCATGTCTGCCGAGCGCATATGGACATTGGTCAATATGGAGTTGGTACAACCGTCTGCCTGCTTCACGACAAGCGAATTGTTATCAGTTCGTTAAAGTTTGCTTGGCGGTGGCGTTCATCATGTGGTGCACTGCAGGCCGACGCACGCACACTCATTTGCATACATATGTAAGTATATGCATTTGTTTGTGTGCATTTCCACACTCGATTTTGTTCGTAATCCAATTTAAATTGTAATGGATTTTCGTTACAACGGCAGCGCATGATGGACATGCTGACAGAGCGATGAATAGACAGACGGATGCCGGTATGGTGGCATAGGCGGACACGTGACAGTGGCTACCAGCTGACAGCTATGAGCACTCATTGTTTTGGTGGCGGGCAAGAATTTATGCTGCCAGTAAAAGTGTTGCCAAAGCCAAAATGTATTACGCAACTCAATTATTTTCATTATAAAGAAAAATATATTGTATAAGTGGTAATATAGCACATAAAAGCAAATAATTATTTCTAAAGTAGAACTCTTTTAGAAATACTATCTCTGTAAAGCACAATATTATTTCTCTGCTTTCAAAAGTTAAATTAAATGCTTCCTGAAGAGTATAAGTCAAATATGACCTGGATTAATCCATGTAAATTGCGTGCCTAAACTGAATCGATAAAAATATGTTTCCAGAATTGGTACATTTTTCACGACGAGAAAAATTGTTTGGCAATTTTCTCCTAAAAAATTAGCAACGAGTTTGCTTTAAGGGCTTATAGTGAAGGTCACAAAGTCATTGAAAATTTTCCACAAGCGTGTCGTAAATTCACCTCCGTTAATGACGATAATATWGGGAAAGTTAAAGAAGCAGTGCTTGAAAAGCATTCTGTTGGCATCAGAATGAGAACATGGGATCKCAACATCTCTAATGAGTCGACTCAACCATTTTGGTTCGTGTTTTGGATATGAATCGTGTCAATGCTAGACTGAACCAAATAGCCTGAATGCGCCATCACAATTTCGAGTGACTGTTMCTGACTTCTTGGCCAAACACGATTCGTAAATTATCACCCAGCCATTACATTCGCCATATTTGTCTCCCTGAGACTTTTCCTGTTTTGAAATGCGGAGCACGCAGCATAGAACTTTTGTCCTTTAGCCTTCTAAACTTGAAAATGAATTGAAAACTATTTTTATGATTTAACTCATATTCGGTAATTTTAGTTATAGGTTTTATAATCTGTAAATAATATAGCTCTAAACTCGCAAAATTTTAGACCCCGACACTTAACAGACTTCTATAGTCAAGTGAGACGCAACCGCTGGAAATAAGAATAATATTATTATACTTTATAYTGACAGATCGAGAAGACTGTAGGAAATGTCTAGAGCAAGGAAACAATTAATCATCTGTTGTGCATTTGTGTCGCAAGACTACGGTATATGCATCTGGGGTTTCCACGGTAGGTTGCACTAGAAGAGGTATCGATAGTTAGGCTATAGAGTCTGTTAAAATCCATCCTTAAAGATGACTACTCCTCATTGACCTAGTAACTAATTCCATCTGTTAACGCTGAGGAGTAAAACTGATTTAAGCGTGGCTTATTGGCTTACCAGATTAACCTAACCTAACCTTATATAACCTTTACACGCTTCTTTTGCTATAAATGATGGTTTTGGTGCGGTTAGAAAGATTTTTTTTTTGTACAGCTTTACAATCTCAATATAATTTCTTCTTACAACGTTTCCAGCTTTTCACTTGTAAGGCGGTAAGCTTGAAATCGATGCACAATAGTGAATATTTAATATATTTTATTAAAATATTTTTAAGTTCTACAAATACTTAAGCTATGAAAGTTTAAATGCTTAAATTACATATAAAGCTTTTGGAGCTTYCACTRAAATATGAGAATTTTCAAAAGCTCAAAGTCGACAATGATGAAAATAGACCGAAATAATAATAGTTTTATATAATAATARWAATTCGTACCTTTCATAAACTTTTTATTCACTTWTARGAGCTTTTACTAACTATATTKAGATATCTACTATTATTTAATTATWTGTCCYATTTTCTRACTATCTAAACATTGAAATCTTAYTAAGATAGTCTGAAAAGCTTTTGAAGTTTACACTGAAAAAAGTCTTTGTGAAAGTTAGGCTTATGTAAACAAAAATGATACATATTTAATTAGTGAAATATTGCAATAAATTTAGCTATGATTACGTACAAAAAGTTGTTAATTTGATTTATAACAATTGATTTACATTAGTTGCGACTTTCCATTTTTCACAATTTTCAAATGTTTTCATTTGCATCAACACACTATTTGAAAGGACCGTAACAAGCAAATGCAAGAGTGTGCACGAATTTAAATTTATGCCCTTAATAGAATTATGCGAATATGATTTTATGTAACGCACTAACTCTGCGCGCGGCTAACGATATTTTCAGTTGAATGATTGCCTAACTGATAATCACACACAGATTGATTGGTCGCCGAGGTAACTCGAGCCACTCGAGTCCGACGCACGAATCCATGGAGGACGGTTACACAAGCGCATTGCGTTCCGAGCATGCGGTAATCGCGTTTTGTGCGAATGCACCACTTAACTAAATAGAATTGTGACTGATTGGTAAATGGTTAAGGCGGTTTGCTGTCAAAGTGCGTTCGTTATTTAGGCTAACAGAGTTTTCAGTTGCAATATTTCATTAAAATTCAGCGGAATTCTGCAAAATTGTGCATAGTGCTGGGAAATTCAGTGAATTGATATACAAATGCCGTTATATAATACAAATAAGCGCAAAATTTGGACAGCGGAAATATTTTTTCTGCTTCCATTTGAAAATTCCTAAAGCTGTTATCACATTTTCTCTTTCATTACATCAACTCTAAGTAGTATTGCCGTCATTAATYGTACAGGGAATTGGTTCAGTCATTTTCATAAAAGCAGAAATTTTATTTGCATATACATACATACATAMATACACCCATATAAGTGMATACTTTGCWGTTAAATTTCGAAATCGCAGCTGACRTAAAAAGTTATTGATTTATTGTCAAATTTGGTTTGTGTCGTCATCAATGATTGATTGCCTTTGTCACTTTGACAGTGTTATGATGATGGAGTGAGGAAAAGTCATAATAYTTAGGTAGATCAGTATAATAGGAACATATAATTAAGTAGAACACTAAAAATTTAATGCATTGCAGTATTYCTAAAGTTTGCGAATAAAGTTGAATTTATTGCTTAGTCACTGTCAATCTCCCAAGTCTCCCAAGTTTCAATGCAAATACACCTTTTTTCTTCAASCACCAACACCAACGCCTAGTTACATATATGAAACCTTCATTCAATGCGAAATACTTTTGCCTTTGTTACTTATAAAATTAGGAACATAGGATTTTCAAAGGTYAATTTGATCTTAAAATTGTTAATTTATTTCTAATTTMTCRAAAAGAACGAAACTTTATTTCAGTATGGTGAACAAGAAAAAATCACACGGAGCCAAATCTGGTGAAAACGGTGGTAACACTTGCCTGATGATTTTCAAGAATCATACTTATATTTCACTATTTAATATTTGTATCAGTTGAAAAGGTCGAACGTCGTCAAGAACGAGGTATGTCTTTAACGAACATTTGACCGTTTTGAAGGCTCTGTGCCACCAGTAGGCTAACATCCAAACATTCGGCACACGAAATGTTGTTAGAATTTGTTATAAAACAAAATTTTATATAAATTCTTTGTTCGATATTTCATTTTTTTGTTGTGAAATTCTACTCCGGGAATTTAAGTATAATTTTTGGATGAATTTTTGCCGAATAATATAATATATTTTTTTATAGTAAACAAAGTAATTGATTTGCACAACTGTATTTCAGACGATGGCTTTTGATTGTGCCCTACATCGAAGGTCTGAGAATGTTTTATTGATGATTTGTTGRGCTTCGAGTCATCCCTACAATTGATGAATTCATAAGAGCCTTTACGACCTCAATACTACCGATTAAAGTGATTTGCTGCCGAAAGCGATTGAAAATTGTGGCCTAGCCATTAGAGTTCGTCACCAAAGTAAACATGCGGACTTGGAGGTAAAATCGTAACAATAAAACACGATTTTTTTCTTTAAAAAATTKTATTATTCGCTAAATCACCTACTAATGCTCAAAAGATTGGTCGAAATTGTGGAGCACCAAGCCCTCCGCAACGTTACGCACTGGTCTCATATAATATTATTAATCCAATATATTTATAGTATAATAGAGATTCGGACAACGTTACTTTTTTAACTATATTTCTACTCTACTATTAACGTCCCAAGACACATTATTAACTTTTCTAAAGCGTTTTCGTATTTGAAAAAAAAAACACGGAAACAAACATAAATTTGGTGATATAATACGTTAATTTTATTGGCAGGACTCACTTTTACTCATAACAACACAGAAACTTAAATTTAGTTAGTACTTTTTCACATTAAACATACAATGGTATATGTATATTAATTTATAAGGGCTGGTTTAAAGAAGCGGTCGATACCTGTTTTGTTTCTTTTCTTTTGTGTAATAGCTCCTGACAATTTTCGTTAGAATATTAATAAGATGATAACTGATTTGCATCAGTTTTGTTTTCGTACCACTTTATCAAGGTATTGATGCAATTAGCTACTTCCGAAAAAAAAAACACTTTCTGTTTTTGCATATCTTCCTCGATAACTGGTTTGTCAGACACTGAAATCTTCGTCATTTTCCGTATCTTGGTCGTCGTTCCATTTTTCGATGTCTTCACTGCTGACGTCAACACCCACCCATCATTGGCTCTTACGATTGTATCTTTCGAAGTGTATCATCGTGAGAGCTATTTGATCTAATCAATATAAGCACTGGAATTTCGTCTTGTCTGTCGTATTGATCATTGTCCCACTGTTTAATGTTTCTCCAAGCTTCTATAAGCACAGCTTTTGGCAATTCATCACATGC
>NW_017536630.1:867852-894143 GCF_001853355.1 Bactrocera latifrons
TTTATACAAATCACCGATATGTCATTGAATATAAGTTCAATTCATGATATACCTGTAGGACCATCAACGCTTACTGAATTACCTGAAACATCTTCCTGTACCGCAGCAAGGTCATTAACAGCAATATATTTAAAAGCAACAGAAATTCGCCGATCTCCATTACCAACCCTCAAAACTACTGGTCCCTTAGTCATTCAAGTATATGTTTTTCATTCAAAGTTTTCACTTGATTGCTCCAGCATATATTTTATAGGTATTGAAAATATCTGGAAGAGTGCGAAAGAAACATCATCTTCGGCAGTATATTCCAAATAAACCACACAAGTGGGGAATAAAATTGGTCGCCTTGTGTGACTCCACTGGATTTGCGCATCGCTTCGATGTCTATAACGGCGCTGGCGTTAACAACATTTTACCAGGTCAGCCGGATCTTGGAAGCACTGYAAATGTAGTTGCACGACTATCACAAACAATACCTGATTTTGCTCATCACATTCTCTACTTCGACAATTTCTACATAAACATCGTTACCTTTGTTGTTATATTTACGCGCAAGGGGCATCTACAGTTCGGACATGATACGAGCGAACCGAATACCAAAATACAAGCTTCCCTTGGATAAGGATGTAAAGAACGAAGAAAGRGWATACTCAATTGTGTACTTTGGTGCTGCATATGGTGTCGATATTAACTCGGTTTTGTGAAAAGACRACAGGAGAGTCCGATTGGCATCAACTTACCTTGGCATTCATCCATTTAAAAGAGAAAAAATGAAAAGGACAATGGGTCAAAGTTGCACGCTACGATCGAAAACAAAAGCAGCATATAGAAGTAGATTGCCCCAAAATTATTTGGAAATATTATAGCCATATGGAGGGAGTAGACCTAATTGATGGACTTATTCGTCGTTACCATATCCACGCAAAGACACGAAATCCGATAACAAGACCTTTTTACCATTTCGTAAATATGGCTGCGGCAAACGCATATATTTTGTATCGACGTCTGCATTTAGAAAATTGCAACAAAAATATATCTGCACAAGATAAGCAGCTGTTAAAGTTACCCTAGTTCCGTGAAGAAATTGCTGCTGGTCTTGTCGCTTACAAACTCAATCGTCCTGTTAATCGGCAAAGTTTCACACTGTCAACACGCGTAGGAAAGAAGCTAAATGTAGGGAAAAGAGCGGATGTACGCTTTGATCAGTATGATCACTTTCCCATCTGGCTTCCTAAAGATGGTGGAAAAAGAAATTGTAAATTGTGCCTAAGTTCAGAAACGCAGTGTTTTCGTTCCAAATGTAAACTAAATTTATGCTGCTCAACTACGAAAAACTGTTTTTTTACTATCATCTCAAAAACGAATATACTTTGTTATTTCAATTCCCCGAGTTATTGAAATTCTTCTTTAGTTTTTCTTAATTTCTTTTGTTTTGAAGTAAAATAAAATTTTAATTGAAACCACACCTATTTATTTATTTTGACCTAAGCTGGCAAGGCTGCCTTGAGTCGGGCTTCAGATTATTCTCACCTGCAAGCACAAAAATATGAAAAGAAATCATGTGATGATATTTTTGAGGCTTATGGAGCCTAATTACCCTAGAAAAAATTCACAATTTTTTCTGTCCACGGTTTTAGGGTTGCCTGTTAGAGGGTTAACTTTCTCGCGAGTTAACTTTTCCGCGATTTTGTTGTACATTACTTTATAAAGTCATAACTGAAAAAACTTTTTACAATCTTATCTCTATCATCCTTGGTGCTTTAAAACACATTTGTATATTTTATTGATCTAGAACTTCCTTGATAAGATATAGCAGCATATATATAGCTCAACTTRTTTAAATATCAGCTCAACTAGCCTTACACTGCTTAAGTTGGGATAATCTGATTTTTAAAAATATTCAAAAGCTTGTTACGATATTATCCATCCTAGTTGAACCATATCTCCGTTCCTTACGATATTTTCACATGGCAGTATTGTCTAKAGTTAGCCTACTGTAGTTTCAACCATCCAGATGCCTCATTCACTTTTGCAACTTTATGTGGCGCAAAAATTCTTCTGCTTGGTTCTTTCATGAAGTTTCAAATAAAAATTGATGTGTAATACTGCGTCATTATRCCATGTTTCCTCTGAATTTAAAAGCTTCCTCAGCTTTGAAAAAAAGATAAAACTTTGATTATGATTTTTACAAAGTGAAAGCTAAAGTGAATAAATACCAGCATCAAATACCATAATGCATGAAATCTCTTTTCGATCATACCAGTCTTTGTGATTTATACCAGTTGTTTGTTCAATTCGACATCCTCGKAGAAATAGGGAAACGAGGTCACATGTCACTCCCACAACTCTTTGCTATATTTTAGAACCCCTGATGGACAGAGGAGGTGCTCAGGATTAAAAAATGTACACGCATATACTCTCCTCAGACTCATARTYTTCGAGATATTTCTGTTTAAAGTTCAAATRCTTTTAAAAACAATGCTCAYTATTTCACTGYGTTTAACCCACTTTTCACACATTTTTCAATTAGCATAWATATTATTTAATTACACTGTACACGTTCAAATATATCAAAAATTTACAATAGTTWAATATTTTTTAAGAAAATAAATATACTTTRAAAACTATTTTGCACATTCAAAATTTCAAGAGATTTGTGTGCTTACATTTATGATAAATAGCAGTGTTGCCATACTTTGTGCCATTAAAATATAATCAAAAATCTGTTTCACATTTTGAGATATACATGATTCAAAATGAGCTATATTTTCATATACTTGTATGAGAAAAAACTGAATATAAAATGCAAGGTTTTCCAGTATTTCTCTCCTTTTGATTAATATAGGTGTGTTATCGGTGAGGATTATTTTTTTTTTTTTSAAGCGCGGCCGAAGGTTGACCGTTCCGAAAGTAGTTCGACACAAAAGAACTATGACCACCCGGGTGTTGGACCGACCAGGGTTATTTTTTTTCTTTATTTATCAAATAACATAAGTTACAAGAACCATTTGTACTATTTTCTCTATATATGTTAAACAGAGAATTTTTTGATAATTTTTTCAAAACACTATATGTATGTTGCAACACTGGTATTTGTCATTTCATGTAAATAAAAATTAAATGAGAGTGAATTGCATATAAAATTGTGAAAATTTAAATACAAATATCTCGTAAACTATAAGTCTGAGAAGGGTATATGTGTGTACATTTTTTAATCCGGAGATCATCCTCTTTCAGATTATACCCTCAAATCGCGGCGCCAAAAAAATCGTACTCGTGCCCTAACTAAATACACAACTCTTAATTCGCATATAGTCCATATACATACATATAGTACATATTACATACATATGTAGTATGAATATTGTGCACACATTCATTCATCCACGCGATATTTAATAAATTTTCATTTTYTATTATTTGTTTATGTTTATTCGTTCACACACATTTAGGCACAACAACAAACAATCGGCAATTCGAGTTTTTTGCACCATTAGGTGCCATACAATTTGGTAAATTGCATTGGTGAAAAATGCCGCGCACACATCAGTTGCATTTATTTTCAAATAAATAAATTTTGATTGACATCGACATTATTATGCTCTTTTTGAGGCGAAAATATGTGAATATTTCGCCTGCTGTTTCGCCGCGATATAAATTTTACGAGCTGTCAGAAAAAAGTCACCACTCAAATATCAACAATATGTGTGTATATTTTATGTGCGCAAACAGKTGTGTATAAAACATTGGCAGCACTTGGCAAGGAAAGTGAATGTGAAACTGTAGACGTTGCTTATAATAGATTTTATAAAAAGGTGTATACTTTGTTGTCCCACGTTTACTATAACAAATTTAAGCATCACATATGATCTGATAGCGAAAGCAAGAAGAAACATAAACTTCGATTGCACCAAAGCTAGAATAACCTTTACGCACACAAAAGATTCCAGTTTGTTAAAGATCGCCCAGTTTGTATGATAGCTAAATGCCATAATGGTCCGATATTGGCGGTTATGACAAATGACCAGCTTCTTTAAGAAAAAAGTACATATGCAAAATTTCAGACAAACACCGACAATGTGAGTCGTTTGCACAAAGGGTTGAACTCAGACCATACTGGACTAAGTATTGATTTAATTGCCCAGCTGTTMAATTTMTCAAAATTTGTGGTTCATGACAATGTGAAGGAGAACACKACATGCGCATGACATCGCATCCTATCGAAAGTTACACAACGCCCGGCTCACAYCGCCTTTTTTGTGAACAACTACCTAGCCAAGACCGGCATCCCAATGTTTCCGCAGCCTCCCTACAGCAGAAGTGGCCCTCCCGCACTTTTGTTTGTTTCCTTCCTTGAAAATGCCGGAGAATGCCTTGAATGTTTGGACATCACGCTGACATCAACGCTGAAGACGCCGATCGTGAAAGTTTTAAAAGAATTGTAACGACTTCAATGACTTTTGCTTAAATTGATTCAGTTCTCTTACTTTCCCGGCAAACCCTGTAATATATGAACAAGCAATCTGCTTGTTGGTCATGCTTTCCTCAGAACYAATTTTGTTCCTTATAACTAGAGGATGCAAATTTAGAATTTAAAAGCAATTCAAAAGACTRCTGTGTGTTTCTTGATTTCTTCTGCAGGTGTACAATGGAGTTTGCCTGCTTTTGATAAAGGAGCACAGTAAGATCCTTACCCAACATTTATCGTTCGAATGTTTTCATTAAAATTTGTCTGAAACGGGGTCAGGGCTTGACATTTTCGTCTCTGTACGCTACATATCTTTTAAAAGCCTTTACTGGAAGGCAATTAAAATCTTCCTTATCTTACATCGAATAACTTTCTGGAAGTCAAATCACCATACAGAAGCCTCAAAGATGGAGTTCTTCTTAGCTCTATAAAGCAGAATCATCTTTATACAAAAACAGTCTCCCGCARCCGGTTCGAGTAAATTCCAAACACCTTAATAAATAGTCTAGCCATACGTCCAATAGATCCTCTACGCAAGCATATGCGCACACCGAAGTTTCCTTCAATAAATTTATTATTTCGTTGGATGCATGACATGTATCGTAGACTTGTTGGAACCAATGGGGGTCCACAACAACTTAATTCAATATAGGTTGAAAAAGTTATTAATCATCACGCTATAGAATGTTCCCGACTAAATGTAACAGTAAGGGCGGCTTCATTTTTGAAAGAATACCAATGATTCCTTCTGCTTATAGAGCACATCAAACAGTGTATTTTTAAGGATCTTCAATTTTGTTTATTAACGCACCCATTTAACCAAAAGTGTGCTTCATCGCTGAATAAAGTCTTCTTGTGAAAATCTGGATCGGTAGGCATCGCGTTTTGGGTCCATTCACCGAACGTGCGACGAGCTTGATGGTTGTTCGAATTCAATTTTGCACCAGTTGCACACAATAGCGGTTTTGTTCGTGCGCACTGTACTGCGTCTCTGAGGATACGCATTATCTATTAGCGAAAGTGGTGCGAAATTGATACATCATCTTAGTTTGCTTCCCCGGCGGGTACAGCGTCGAATACTTTCAGAGCTGGAGTGTTTTCGTCCAATCGGACAATATGACCTAATCGGCGTAGCCGCGGTCTTTTAATTCGCTGAACTACGTCAACGTTGTCATATATCTTATACAGCCCATCGTTAAATAGAATGCGATTTTCGCCGTGGCCAACGCGCAAAAAACCGTAAATCTTTCGCAGAACCGTTCTCTCGAAAACTCACAACGTCGACTCATCAGTTGTTGACATCGTCCAAGCCTCTGCACCATATAGCAGGRCGAAAATAATGAGTGACTTATAGGGGCCCAACAAGAAATTGATACATAGTTAGTCGAATTATCAGCTCCTCTGAGTGATTACGTGGACCAATGTTGGAAACAGCACACGATGCGTTGCGCTAAGAAAACACTTTTTTCCAATATCTCTCAAATCACTAAGTTCTTAAACTCGGTCATTGGATTATAAATTTAGTATGCAATCACTTGGAAGGTAGGATGACAACCGTGACACCGCCAGCCTCAGCGTTAAATTKCAGATTTCACAAATCACTCAACCGCTTTGGAAGAACTTCTTCTCTTTAGCTCTTTTAAAAGTGACGACATCAAATTAAAGTCACTTCTACTTCAAACACATGGCGTTTTCACATGCACTCATAAAACTCTATAGAAAAGAACTGTAATTCTCGTTTATGGAAAATGGAATGTTGCTTGTTTGTTCAAATCATTTTGTGAAGCGACCACTGCCATTATTTAGCGAAGGACTGTATGAAAACGATTATATTGACTAGATGTATGCAAGTATGGGCGCATAATGCACATCCACACCAAARTAACCGCAAATAAATCAGCTAAATTGGCAGCCACACACACACAGAAAGGAGTAAAGACACATATTCTCACACTAATACACTGACATTTGTTATTAAATATTTATCTTTAAAAGCAGATATGTATGTGTGTTCATTTGTGTGYGTTGGTGGTTGTATGGTCACTTTTTGCCAGCGCTGTGGCTAMATTTATTTCATAAATACGCTGGTGGCGCCGCCGCTGCTGTTGGTGCTGCACTTTATCGCGGTTTACTGATGCGGTCGCACTGACAACTTCGGAATTTTCAATAAAAAGCCAAATTTCGCCAATATCGATGGGGGTGTGAGTTGCGCGCCACTGCTATATGCAAAAGTTATTGCTTGTGTAATTTAAGCTTTGATCGCTGAAATTCATTTGATTCGCATGGATTAAAAGGATATTAAACTAAGCTGTGCGGTCAACTGACTGACTGACTGACTGACTGACTGACCAGCTGGCAGACACCCCGATAATACACATCATATTTCATTAATAAAATATAGCGAAAAAACGCATTCGCAATCTATTTTTTTCTCAATTTCAACACAATTTTTTACTCAGCCAGTTTTTCATATATTTTGCTCACTTCTTATTTCTTAAAAGAGAAATATGTTTACATAGAGTTTAAATTTTATTCGTATTTACAAATATTCTTTAGATAATAATAAACCGTTATGCCGTCAGACATAAGGAAAAACTYAATAAAAATTTTATGTAACGAAGTTGGTCGTTTTTTCCCAACAAAACCAGAGAGTTTTTGTACAGAAGTTGTACAAGTTGTTACTTTATCAAATAAAACTGTTTAAATTCTAAAGAATATTAATTGTAAAAAACAGTTAAACTGTGACTTTAAAAATATGCTGGTCCGATGTCCTTCATTTGTTAAATAATAAAATGTTTCTTTTAGAAATTCAATAGTTTCAGCATTCATTTACTCTGTATTCAGTTATTTAAAGTTAACTTGAAAAGGTGTTTATTCGAAGGGATTTACATTCAAATCTATTTTCTTTAAACCTGTCTCTACTTCCTGCCCTATCCCGCTCAATCATGGTTCGTCTTCGTAAAGACGGYTTATGAAAACCTGACGCAAGAGACATTTAGTGATGCCATATCAAAATTTTTGAAACCACTTCTACTTGGAAACAACATATAGAAGAGGAAAATACGTGACTTAAAACCAAACATTTTCATCTCTATATTTTAATATTTTGGATACGAGAAATTTACTTTCACCAATTATTCCCATTAAACTTTTCTACTTCAGATGCAACAATTGTTTCTTATCTGAAAATAATTCCATGGCATCACACTTACAGTAACACTCGTTCCTATTGGCAAACAACTGGCACCRTCGATTTTAACTTCTCTTCAGGCTAACTATTATCATCAAAACTTTTTACTTTAGACAAGAGAAAGGGAGTAGTAATCAAAGGCGTTAGGCCGGGAAATATGAAATATCCTCATTTGATAACGTGTTCTCGTTTGTCCGAAAGAATCGAAATGTCACTCGTTAGCTTTTTGAGGAACAATATTAAGAATTAAAAACAAAAAGATTTAAATAAATGAGTTACAAATAATCGGACGCAAAATTAAAGTGATTTTTCTAAGCTATGGAATCCATTGATGCTAAAACTTAACGCTGCCGGGCCACCGATGAAAGATGCTAAAAATTCGCGAAATTAAAACTCGTGAGCTTGATGTTTTAAGGAGAAAAGTTCAAACATAAGCATCAATATTTACGATATGTATATCTCCAGCGTTCTGATGACTGGGAAATTGCAGCGGGAGGGGATTACTGGACAAAATTCACCTTTTATTTCTGGACGATCCCTCCTCATATTTTTAAAGATGAGTATGCCTTTTTTTCACAGTCGGGGGCAGGTAAACGGAAGTCACCCACATTTTTAATTGTCCAAGCACTGTCAACTCGGCAACATTTTTAAAAATTATTTGGGAAATATTTGTGCAGAAATCGTATTAAAATTAATTAATTAATTGTAGGAACGAAATTGTATTTATCTTCTACGAGGAGACACACAATAATAGAAACAATTTATAATGGGTAGGACTATTACAGAAGAACGATGAGCATGTTATTAGTATTAAATAGGCCACATACTCCGTATACTCAAGTTCTAGCATGACACTCTCTAGCGAAACTTGCAAGATCTACACAGATGTATTAAAAATTGATAACGGAGAAGGCGCTAGAATCTATTGCTTGGAGCTAAGCTTTAGACGATCTTTTGAGCTTGTGGAATCGGCGGAAATCTCTGCGGTAATGAAAGCATCTGAAATAGAAAACAACGCAGGGAACAACATAAAAGAGATGAATGAATATGTTGATAGCCATGTGGAAATAAAGATAATATTCTTACTTCGTGTTACTTCAGTAAAGTCCTTAGAAGAAGAAAGGCAGTAAATATCGGTTCTGTAGAGAATCGACTGCTTATGTACTAAATTACAGACCATTTTGGGAGACCTAATAGCTAAAGAGATTAACGAAAGTGGCATTCCACTGGCTACTGAACAAGTATAGGAAATACGGGAGTCGCTAAAGACGAATCAGGTTGAGATGGAATGCGTTAAAGACAAATAATTCTCTTCGATAATAAATAAAGAAAGCTATTCTGTAGTTATTTTGTGTAGTTTAAATATTTTTCTTTTCTATTGTGGCTTAAAATCATTAAGACGTATAGCAAAAGTTGATAAAATAATAACAAGTGCCATTCTTTCTATGATTTGATCGCGGCAAATTTATAAAGAGGTCAACAAATCTGAAGTTTTCATTATGCTTGAGATTCATTCGAAATGAGCGGCACCATACACTGCCTTCGGCTCAAGCAATTAATGTTGGCCGCCGAGCAAAACACTTCCAATATAAATAGGCATGAGTATGTGGAGCTTCTGTATTTAACAAAAAGTTTATCGAAACCTAACGCTTGACTTATACAAATTCACTTTTCAAAGTCAACACAGAAGGCTATTGGAATTGATTCCAAAATAATAACAACTTAATCTCAATAAATTATAACTTAACATACAAATATATTTGCGTATATTATATATTCAGCCGCAAGCGCAACACAATTTATTATGCAGATAATGACAAGCTTTGCTCAAAAACTTCCGCCACACCAAGCGCCTGTCACCCACTCCGCCACTGCTATTCGTACGCGTGAGTTGCGCAAAAAGTTTTTATGCTCATGATTTGCATTTTAAAGTGAATCATTTTTCATTGGTCGCACAAAACACAAAACACAAAAAAAAAATTAAAAAAATACGAAAAAACCAACAAAAACAGCAAAAGCAAAAAGTGCCAAAGTGAGCAAAAACATAACAAATAGTAATAACGAACGCAATTATATACATATCTGTGTGTGTGTGTGTGTGTAGCAACTGCGACGCGGCCACTGATGCGAGGCATTAAGGTTCAATTAATCTGTGTCAGTTTTGTTATTGCTTTTGCACACTTTATATTTTTATGCAATTTCGTTTTGAAATGAAATTTCACCAAACCAAGCGAAACAACAGCATTTTGTTGCATAACGGCAGGCGCAAAAACTACACAAAACCGAAATAATTATAATAGTTTTTGAAATAGCGCAGCAAAGAAATTAAGCAACACCATTTTTCAAATTAATTAATGCACGTACAGCTGCATAATGCTTGGCATTAATTAGAAAAAACACACGCACCAAAATAACAAAAACAATAAAACTGTCGAAGAAAAGTGCATTGTAATGGAAAAATTTCAAAATTTGAAAAATTTATTTAGAATCGAAAATAAATGTAATTAATACAATTACAGGAAGCGTTAAACTCACGTCGAAGATCTTTTAAATTCATAAAGCGAAAAAACAAAAATAACTATAATACAGATGAGGTAAAAAATACACCGATTTCACTTATTTTTAACACTGAAATATATTTATGTATTGTGTCTGAGCAAATGCGTTTGCTTATTTTTGATAGGACATCTGATATACTACATGATTACTCATATGGTATACTTAGTCCACGACAACTCAAACAACGAATAAGTTATACGATGGTTGGGAACACCCAAGATGTAGACCATTGACATTTTGCTCTGAAGTACAGTCTATTTCAGTTGAGCATCTCCAACAGCATAGCAGCAATACTGGCGTTGAGTTCGAAAGTTAGTCGAGAGATTTGAGTTCTCATAAGAAATAGCAACAAGCTTTTTCTTTATGAGTATCATTTAGGCTGCTCATAGCGGAATTACTCAGAACTGCAAAGCCGATGAACTCACAAGAAGTCACAACCGTGCCCAGCTCTCATCGGTGTCAAACTAGTTTAATATCCGTTGTCAACTTGGCTTCTAGCAGATGTTGGTCGACGACCAGCTTTTGTGCGACTTGTGAGGAATGATACATACTAAACTTCTTGCCATTCGGAAATCGTAAGTGCATTTAGATGTTTTACAATAGTCATTAATTCGCCAAGGCGAAAAGTTCTGAATATAACATTATTCCAATGACATTCATGATTTTTTTGCAGAAATGTATTCAAATACTCCTACCAGATGGTATAGGTGTTAAATAACAACTTCTTGGAAGCCTTTCAATCTCATAATATTTTGAAATAATCGAATCTCCGCTTTTCTAACGAGGTTGTGCGGTGGGTTGGAAACCTTTAGAAACGACTTTAAATGAAAAGGAAACAACAGCCTTGGATGAAGGACTCCAGCTTTGAAGGATTTTGATACAATACCTATGATAGAAGCAGAGGAAGACCTGCACTCCGTTGGAATGATCGGGTGGAGAAGGCCAACACTGCACTTGGTATGAGTCGAATATGTTTTGTTTTTAATTCGATTATAACCGCTTAAACGGTATGTAGGCCAGTAAAGTATAATGTAATAAGAATAGAACCAGACCGAAAACCAACCCAACTGTCAATTTGGGTTAATGGTTGATCATGAATAATTTGTGAATTATCTTCGTACCAGATTCGACAGCTTTGTTTATTTACCGCAGCATACAAATCAAAGTGAGCCTCAATGGAGAAGATAATAAAATCGTTATTATTTTCCAAGACAAAATCAGAAAATTCACCAACCTTTAAGACCATCAAATGGCTTTAGTCTTGAGTCAGAATAATTTTAAGGGGCCAGTGGGGTAATCTTTTTTCCAAAATTATTATTATTATTATTTGTTTGCATTATCTGTTAATTTATACCCTTAGAATTATGATAGAAACTCACTTTACCTTTGGAAGGTTTCGAAAAAGGTCCAAAAATTATAATATCGCTCGACGTTCGGAGCGCTCAAACTTTAAACGCGTTTTTCTCAAAATACTTACCTCAAATCGCAGCAAATTTAATATCGCGCTGAATTAATTGTAAAAGCGCTTAACAAAACTGATTTTTCTTATTACATTAATGATGATCATTAAAAGGAAATGTGAAGCGTTCAACGTTGGCAGACCCTGCGGAGAAGATTTCTGCGGTCGGGTTAACTTTTCATAGCATAGCATAAGTATTTAGCATGAAACTGCATAAAAGCCGACAGACAAAAGGCAGCTAACGCGAAAGTCAAAAATCAAAATGCAAAAAGAAATTAAACAACCTGAAAGTATGCAATGAATAAGGTGAAACTGCAAATCAGACTGACCAAGATGGACTTGACTCGTGAGACAGGCGCGTCTCTAACGGCGGACGATTGTTGAAAGCCATATTTCATTTTATTTGAATTTGTTTTTATTTGATTTTATTTTTTATGCAATGTAGTGGAAATGTTAGCAGGTACTTACCGACACCGTCGCGCCACTCCTCGACTCCATAATCAGGTAAGGCATTCAAGTCAAATTTATTTCTATGGCGGTGTTTACCAACTTGTTTTCGTTATTTTTTTTTTTTTTTTTTTAGTTTGTCGGCGGTCATAATTTTCAGTGAATTTTTAATTTTCGCGAAAAAGCGGTAGTGGAAGTGAGTTGAAAAAGAAACGCGAAAAGGTAGACGTTGAAATTTTTATAAATGTTTATTTAATCGTTTTTGCCRTTTTTTGTTTCGTTTTTGCAAATTTATTTTCCGTGCGGCAGACGAAAATTCGCGAGGCACCAAAGTCGCGTCAGGAGGCAGAAGACGGGATGACCAAGTGGTGGTGGTGAAGTGGTTGTTGCCGATAAGTGGACATTCCAAGCACACACCGGCAARTTGGTGGCGTGTGTGTGAGTGAGGATGGATGGGCAGCGCACCGCAAGCCAGAAGTTATGTAGATTTACATATAAAGGAAAGAGCAAAAAGGAAAATCAAATAAATATAAAATACTATATGTAAATATGTTTTAAGGCACTATGAAATTTGCGGGCGTTGCAGTAAAAAAAATAATTATAAAATAATTATATTAATAATATTTGCGTTAAATACGACATTATTCACATTTTGACCGCCTTTTCAGCAATTATTGTCAGATTTTCACTTACAATTTTTCTGGCTTTGCGCAATTGCTAGGAAGTATGATCAAGTAAACGGTAAAAGTAATGTAATAGGTATTTATATTTTAAGATATACATAAATACTATATTGCAAATTGAGTGAACCACTTTCATATCAATAAAACGCTYAGTTTGAGATGATATGAGCTTAAAATTGCTGTAAATCTAATTGTGTTTAGCAAAAAGTGATCTCATGCCGCTGTCCTTGATTTTATTGTTCAAAAGGTCTGTATTGTGGGTTTAGCTTTTTAAAAAATTCAATTATGATGGGTCTGCCTTAAGTTATAGTAGTAAATAGAAAAGATAAAAAAAACTCTTGTTATCTGATCTCTTGAGGCGTTTCTCTGTGTGTGTCACGGGTAGTGAAAAGCTAGATACAAGGATTAGCCAACAAGCAGTTGCGGATAACATACAGTGGCCAGCGGAAAATAATCTCAGACCGATTGTGTGTTTACTGAAGCGTTATGGCGGATGTTTGGCGCCATTCAATAACAATTCATACCAATGATCTTAACACTAATGCATGACTACATGAGTAAATAGTCTCATGCCAAAGAATGCCTCTGAAGAACTCTAAGTAAACGAACGGTTACATTCACAGACTTCGAGCTAGTGTATTACCCTTTTTGTTTAGTCATCTAAGGACAGTAGTTCCTAGCAAGTCAATTATGAAATCCTGGGCCATTCTTGTCAAAATTCGTTTTTCTTATATTTAACATAGTTCATAGAAGATACACCAATTATAACGACCCTTCAATTTTTCGATACCATGTGCGTAGTACCTTTTTATTTCACTTCACTACTAATTTTTTGCCATCGTTCCTACTAACTTGTCACACGCTGCATTGTCTTGGTTAAGCACCACCTTCTTTTTCTTCAAATGCGGCCGATTTTCGGCAATACATTACCATTACTCGAACTTCTATCGATTGGCTTCAAAATGAAATGGTGGCCATATAGATTTATTGTCACACATCGACGTAAAACCTCAGGTTTGAATGCTAGAACATATCCAATTACTGCTTCGAATCATCAACTCGTTGCTTTTACATAAAAGTGAGCTTCAGTGGAACCCAACTTGCACAGAGCTTTCTCATAMCCAAATATTCGTGAACGKACACGTTCAGTTGATATCTTTTGAGTGCCTGCTATCTGAAACAACTTCACTTTACAATCATACAAAATTATTTTTAGAACTGTTTTGATATTTTCATTGGTAAAATACTTCTTTGRGCGTCCACTGCCTTCATCGTCCACGGTGCTCGTTTTGTCTAGTTCAAACCTAGCAAACAACTTGTCCACGATCAATTTCCTGGTAAAGGGTCCAGATAATATTRAGCAATCTAAACTTTGGTTTTAACATTATTTTTCCCCCAAAACAGCAATGTTTAATKAATCAAAACGTTCGATMCTTTTTTTACAASGACGAAAGTTCCTTCACTCGAACTGATATAATTCACAAWCTAATGAATCGATACCTATCAGCAGATAACATTATACAGGCGCCTTTAAAGGAAAGGGTTAACTAAAAATAATATTATAGTAGTTTCAGGACGGGTACTCTTAAATTGACCTGTTATTGATAATTTTTCTGTGTTTTTGTTCTAAATAGGTAAAAGCATGGTTTTCGTCACTTCCTCAACATATCGGCGAAAGTCGGCACAATGTCTGGCTTGAGTTGTCAGATGGTTTGAATATGATGATTTATAGCTACTTTGATATTCGACAAACAGCAAAAAAAAATCAAACTTTAGGATATGTATAACCAGCTCGTTCGAAGAGTCATGTGGCATCTGGCATTGTGGAGCTCCTTGTGGAAYAGTTCTGTTCCAGGTCACTTTCACATATTTGCGGCCAGATATATTAAGTCAATATTAATCCCTCCAACGMCTGCTCCCATTACCTCTTTTATAGATGATATGCAAGTTATTACACCTATCGTTTTTGTAAATTTTGGMGAGAGCTGAGTAAGATTCGAAAAACTCTTCTTTTGCAGAACTATTCAGTATTAATTAAATAAATCTGTTTTCATACGGTTCTTTGTGTTGCATGTTATAGAGGTCTGGACAAGAAATGATATTGAAGGGGAAACACAGTAACTCTCACTACTTTTCTTATAGCACGTTTCCTGATTATTTTATAGTTGCAAATACAGGATTTCTTTTGAAGGAATAGGGCTGATTTTCTTCCGCCGCGACTGTGCTTCGACGCGTGTACGTACCGACTGTATTCGGTAGAGGGCGTTCCTAGCTAACTCTAGCTATCTCCGAGCACCTGKAGAGTTAGGAAAAACATTTACGCACGACGTGTTTCTGTGAGTGGTGCAAGCCGAAAAGGCAGCGTTTGTTAGAGCAGTGGTGCGCGATTAATTTCTGTGCGAAACTCGGTAAATCTGTATRTGTCAAAACTCGCATTTTTTATAACATTTGYCAAGGATGCCACTGCTGAAAAATATTAGCTTGGGTATTTAATAAATTATACAAAACACTAAATTAAATTTGAAAATGCATACATATATAAATGCTAAAATTTATTTTTCCAAAATATGTTCGCGCAGTTCAATGAAATTTCATTTCGCATTAATTTCGTCAAGTAATTATAGCGCAGCTCTTCTGGCAAATCGCCTTTTTCACTAGCTGCTGGTTGAAGGCACCCTGATTGTGTTTTGTTGCCAGCTCAGAAAACAGATCAGGGTGCCCTGCCAGCTGACAAGTGAGAGAGCAAGAAAAGAGATTCTGATCAAGTTATCTATGTTACCTAGTTGTTGCTTTAACAAGGGTGGAGTGTTTCGGTGGCAGCAGTACTTTTTGAAGTGCCGTGAAGAGGTCGCTGATGAAGACCGTTCTCGTTTAATTGTCCAGTTGTTAAATTTATCAAAATCTCTGGTTCATAGCATTGTGACGGAAGTGAGTGGAAGTGACCTAAGAAAATTGAACATGTGTGAAAGTGACCCCCAATTTTAGAATAACGTAATCACAGGTGATGAGTCATGGATCTTTGAGTATGATCCCGAGACAAAGAGGCAGTCTTCCTTTCCTTTCGAGACGACAGAGGGAAACCAAGCATCATACACCTAGGATATGAAGGCTTTTTCTGAGAATGCCTTTCGTGATGCCTTCAATGTTTGGAAATCGCGCTGGCAGCGCTGCATCGACGCATAAGAGCCTCTTTTGAAAGTTTTTTAAGGAATTGTAACGAATGGTTCAACAATTTTGCTTAAATCGACTCGGTCCTATTACTTTTCGGACAAATCCTGCACCACTGAATTTTTTCATTGGCTCCGTTTATCACATGTTTATCTTTGGTAACTGTGCCAGTTTTTCATTACTCGTGAAGGAGCTTCATATCGTAAACATTTTGTCCATAGCCTAGTCCTAGGTGCTGAAATTAAAAGGTTGACAAACCATAATCTATGAGACAATAGCAGGTGAGTCTTCACCTGAAACTGTGCGATTTTTCATTGCTAATAAACAATTTTAGCTTCATTGACTTCTCAGTAATTGATATCTAGTTAAATAATATCCATTATTGGCTTTCTGAGAAAATTTATTGCTATAAGCAATTTACAAAGTTAAATTAATTTACATATTAAAATCGAAACCCGCTTATGAGCACCTGTTTCCCCAGTCTAAGGCCTGATTKTTATAAGCGGACAGGGACGATTCTCAGAAGAATAAACGCTGCTTCTGCATACATTACTGCACACTCCGGCATTTTTAAAGCCACTTCCGCCACTCCGTGAACAAGGCGCTGTTTAGCCCTTAGATGATCATTATAATTATATTATTAGCGCGAATTTCAAATATTTGTATACATATTGCTCAGCGATGTTTATCTTCATTATGCCGCACCATATTTAGCAAGGAGCGAGTTCACGAAGCAGCCAAGAAAATCACWATGAACGCCGTGAAGAAGTGAAGAAAGCTAAGACGTTGAGCGCTTCTGAAAGCTTTTTAAAATATGATACTCTCACTCCTGCCGGGCTTATACACGCAAACGCCAGACAGACTGCTCACAGGCGCGGTCGTTAATATGGATTTACCACTTTTTTGTGCTATTAGCAGACGTTGAGTCTTGCGCTCCTCTGAACTGCAAGTCACAAATGAAGTGGCGAATTAAACTAAAAAAGGATTATACTCGTTGCAGTGTACAAGTGGCACACAAGTGGCAACTGGAGACTTTTGCAGACACTGCCGCGTTGTTGCAGCYCATTATGCTACATTGCACCTTAATACAAGAATAACAAAAAAATACCAAAAAGTGCTAAATTTGCTATGTTGGATTTTCAGTTTAATAAGACYTTAGTGCAATAGCTGAGTGTTCCGTTTTCGGTTAGTTTAATAAAATTTAATATTAAATTTTTGTTGCCATCCCATCGTTTCAAGATATTTAAGCAATCTTCCACCAGTTGAAAGAATCGGACACTGTATATTCCTTTCCATTCACTTTATGACCGTCTTCGATATTATGAAACTAAAGAAATAATACAAGATGCGTTCCAAAGTAAACAGCACTTAAAAAAAAAAAGCAGAAAAAGTAGTTTTTCCGGCAAATTCAATTTATTTTATTCAAAACAGTATCCTTCTGCTTCAATACAGATTTTTGCACGGTACGAAAGCATAACTAACGAGTGTTTTAGCTCGTTAGCCGGTTCAAGCCTTTTGAATGGCTTCTACGTCTGCATAACTCTTCCTTTCATGGGAAAATGAATTTTTCCGAAAACGAAAACGTCGCACGATGTAATATCAGGTGAATATGGAGAGTGGCTAATGGTTGCAATGGGATTTTTGATCAAATAATCGGTCACAAGCGTCGATCGATGAAACGGGGCATTATCGTGCACGAAATTCCAACTTTCATCTTCGCGATATTCGGGCCGAACGCGTCGAGTACGGCGCACCAAACGCTTCAAAACTCCAAGGTAGCATACCGCATTAACGTTTTGGCCGGCTGGAATTCTTTTGTGGACAATACCCTTGGAATCATCAAAACAAATCAGCATTGTCTTCACTTTTGAATCCTCCATGCTGGTTTTTTTGTGTGTCGGTTCATCCGGTTCATTCAGGACTCTGGCCTTTTGGGATCATATTGGAAATATCATGTTTCGTCACCAGTCACAATATTGTAAAGGAAGTTGTTGTCCTTTTTGACCTCTTTAATGATGTCCTTCGATGATGTTCGAATGATGTTCGGTCAAAAGGCGATAAATCGATGTCTTGGAGAAGTTCAGTTACATTTCCTTGAACTTCAAATATGATTTCGGTTCATTTTTGATGAATTCACGCACAGTTTCGATGGAATTTCCGGTGATCACGGATTTTGATTGGCCCACATGTTGATCGTCATTTATGTCCTCCCCACCACTTTGAAAACATTGAAACTACTCGTGCACTCTGCTACGGGATAGGCAATCATCGCCATAAACTTGTTTCATCAATCGAAACGTTTTGGTAAAAGTTTTACCAATGTTAAAATAAAATTTAATGTTGGCTCTTTGTTCGAAGCTCATTTTCGCACCGATAACACAATCATACCGACACTTAAAACGTAATAACTCCACTTCCAATCAATGAAATGTCATGAAATTCTCACTGAACAATCGATGGAGATAGCAATTTAACGTACCAGTTGACATATAGATCGCGCCACCAGTGGGAGCTAGAAAGTCCTGTTTACTTTGGAACGCACCTTGTATTATATTTGTTTCAACTGCCAAAGTTTCGATTCAATCGTCGCTTCAAGTATTATTTAAAGACATAGATTGCTTAATTTTCTGTTACTATTGAATTAAAATAATTGCTAATTTATTCACAAGACAATAAATGTAAAGACGCATTATTCAACTCCTAACCGACACGCCATGTGATTACATGGAATTTTCTAGAGTCTGGAATAAGCAGTTATATTTCGAAATCATGAAGCCTATTAACATTTTTTTCGAACAAAATTTGAGTTGTGATATAAAAACAATTTTCTGTGATCAGCAGAGTAAACAAGTGTCTGAACGATCTGGGAGTTTGGTAAAGACTGCTCTTTTTAATTATTAAATAAAATAATAAATAATTTTGTGTTTGTGTGTTATAATGGATGAGTAAAAAATTAATATGTCTAAATAAATAAAAATACATTTAATTATTTTGATTTGTTGTRAGAACCCAACAACAATAAAATAAATTTTTTTAAATTAAGTACATTTTAGAAGCTATATTCGACCAATCGACTTACCTAAACTCCGATTCCAAGCAGAATTCTCCAATATTATTGCGGTTGTGGGCGTTGGCATTTCTGTGAAAACAAAAAATTTAATGAAAACTCAAAATATTGGAAATAGTGTGTAAATAAAAAACGATTAATTTCAGTTTAATTTTGCCCCAATCAATAGAMATTCAAAGCGCTCTAAAATGACAACTTAATTTCAAGCTAAATGTGTTCAATGGTGAAGGGCTTCAACCATTTGCCTAGTCTTTTCTATTTTCGCAATGCGCGCTTCGTCGAAAATTCCAAAGCGTTTTCGAAACTTCACTGAGTTTTAAGAGCGTTGCGCCACTTTTTGCTTTTAATATGAAATCAACACTACCACCATAGCAGTTTTACGCAACATTTATTTTGGTATCATTCCACTTTGGTGTTTTTTTTCCCCCCGCTTTGTCTTTTGCAATCCACACCGCTGTTTTACTTTCCATTTCAAAGCACCTCACATTTCAAGCGCCCACCGCCCCTTTATAGCGCCAGCTAAGCTATGAATTCTAATTGCAAGCACTCTTGCATAGGTATGTGTGATTCTCTGTATATGTGTGCCATATAAGTGCAGGTGTGTGTGTAGAATTCTCTTAGCGCAATAGTTGGTATAGCAGATGCGTTTGTACGCGGCTCGTAGAGATTCCACCTACCATCAAGTTTAATGTTGCCATCCGTTTCGCCCAATGAATTTTTAGCGACGCATCGATAAGTACCGAAATCGTTGGGACCCACAGAGCGTATTTTTAATTTCATGTATTTCGTGTAACCACTAACCGTTGAGGTTGTCTCGTATTTGTCGCCAGCACGCGACGTATCTGCAACGAGAGAGAAAGAGTAGTAGCAGAAAAAAAAATATAAAAATTTGATTTTATTGGAGTTTTCATTCAGCAAGGGTTAGAAAGGACGTATGAGTTCGTCGCTTAAAGTGACGGAAACAAAAATAAATTTAATTACTCGGTAGAAGAGAAACAGCACTTAAAGCTGAGCAATTAGAGTGGACTTCGCGCGAATTTCAAACAATAAAATAACACACTCAAAGMAGAACGTAACGCAGATAACACACATAAAATTTAATGAGTTCTGTTCGAAGAAGATGAAGTTTGAGGAAGAAGAAAACGAAAATATTTAGAATTAGTGTGCGAAAAAATTATCAAAAAAATCTTCCTGTAAGGTCAGAGAATAAMACGTCTTACATCGACCTCAAAAACAAATAAGTAGGGAAGTAGAAAGTTCGAGTGCAACTCAACATTTTATACTCTTGCAACTGGCAAGGATTAGAGCCAGGAAAAGTACCTTCAGGCCCACAAAGCATGTTTGTTATAAAGTGTTTASGGTGAATTTTCCCACGATTTTATTCATTCTTAGCACTAAATGCTCAATTACAAGAAAAACACGACCTCTCAATTTTATTAAGATAAYTTAAATATTGGCCGATATATGCGCCATAAAGTCACCCGTGAGTGCAAAAATCTGTATATTGTATTCGTTATATGAGGCACATTCTACTACCTGGAAAGGGTATTATACATATGATTTAAATTGTATATGCCATATATTGATCAATATTTTCGGCAAAAAGTCAACTATAGTTAMTGGAGTCCAAATAATCGGGAMMTAGGTGCTTGAACACTTTTTGTCGGACTACGTCAATTTTYGGTCATAAGGTGGCATACTATAAAATAATAATTAGTTYAAAGTTTTATCCCGTAATATTAATTGCCTCTTGATTATTACACTCGAACGAAAAAAATCAGATGGAATTTATWTGTGTGTTATATGGGAAGTAAGCGTGACTGTGGACCGATTTCGCGAATAACAGGTATTAAGTGATTTACTATATTGGGTTTAGGCCAATCTAATCGAACGGATCTCRAAATATGTGTTTTCTCCCCGTAATAGTTGCGGTGCCACACCTAGCGACCAATATTGATGTCGGCAATACTAAAGCCCTGGTTTTAGAGATTAAATTTATTATAGGGCGGGGGAATGTCACTTTTCCAAAATTTTTGCCAACAGGTGCCCATTGCTACTGCGACCCCCTCTGCCAAATTAGAGTTTTATATCTTAATTTGATGTTTAGTTATGCCACTTTATATATTTACAGTTAATGACATTTTTTGGTGGTGACAGTGGTCCGATTACGTACTTTTACAAACTTGATCTGTGTTTTGCCAAAAAACGCGCACATCAAGTTTCATCAAAATAGCACAGCAGAAAAAGCTATATTTCTGTGACTCTAGTGACAGGAATCGTTTAATGGATCGATTTTGRACTCGGTGAACCATATGAAGTCGTCTTTTATTTAGCTGATTCTGTCAAATCGTTACTCCAATATTTGTAATTTTACCCTTTCCTCAGMCTCATTGCTTAACAGAAGTTTATTGCATTTTAAGTTACGTTTCTCAAAAGCGCATTATCCATAGCTTCTATATAGTAGCGGCTTATAAGTAGCAGCTAAGAAAATTGTATATTAAGTACATGGAGGCTAACGGCAGTATTCATCCGATTCAACCCATTTATGGTACAAGGGCTTATTCTTATCAGAGAAACATTTTCTTATATTTTACAAGGTCCTTTCCAAAGCAAACCAGACATAAAAAAAAAGAACAAATGGTTTTTTCGGCAAAATCAATTAATTTTATTCCAAATAGTCTCCTTCTGCTTCAATACAGCTTTTTGCACGGCCCAAAAGCATGTCGAACGAGTGCTTTAGCTCGCTGGAAATCATTAAAAAAACAGCACTGTCTTCACTTTTGACTTCTTCATGCGCGATTTTTTGGTCTTCGGCTCGTCCGGTACCTTCCATTCAGCGCCCTGGCGTTCCGTTTCGGGATCATATTAGAAACACCGCGTTTCACCCCCAGTCCCAATATTGCAAAGGAAGTTTTTGTCCTTTYTGACCTCTTTAATGATGTCCTTCGAATGCCGTATTCTGAGCAATTTTCGGTCGTCAGCCAATTTGTGCGGAACAAACCGTGTACACACTTTCGTAAGCCCAAATGGTCGGTCAAAATGCGATAAAGCGATGGTTTGGAGATGCTCAGTTACATTTCCATCAATGATGATTTCGTCTGATTTTTGATGAATCCACGCACAGTTTCGATGGAATTTAGGGTGATTTTGATTTTCCCACATGTTGATCGACATTTATGTTCTCACGACCACTTTGAAAACCTTGAAACCACTGGTGCATTATGCTTCAGGATAGGCAATCATTGCCATAAACTTGTTTCATCAATTAAAACGTTTTGGTAAAAGTTTTTCCAATTTTAAAACAAAATTTAATGTTGGCTCTTTGTTCGAAGCTCATTTTCGCACCGATAACACAAATATACTGACACTTAAAACGCAATAACCAAAAAGTCACCCATACCTMAACATATTTGGTTGCTGCCTTCTGGAATTATTATAGTTCGAGTAGTCAAGTATATTTTTTAAACTTTAACTATAGTTTTCATAGTAACAGCGACTCGTTCTTGGTAAAGATCCATCTCRAGGATTATTTCTAGATATCATACACTCAATATACGGCAGTTTTGCTTGTTTACATTTCCGTTTCGATCAATTGAGCCTCATCACATGGGTTTAATAAACAAACAATTCATTATATCAAGTTGTTTGTTGGAAAATTTCCAAGCGAATAGGCAAATCTATAAGGTTTAACCTCCGAGTTGAAATTCTTTGATTGCCGATGCAACAGCCGCGATTGTGTTTTGAACACGAACATATGGTTGTGATTAGAATGGTTTTCTTACAATAATGGACCAACTTCTCGAGGGAGTGCCGTCAAATCCCATCTGAAATCCCATTGGAAAAAATGACGGACTGCCGAGAATGGTACCGCTGCACTTTCCCAACCTTTTTTCGGTATACCAAGTATTGATTGAAAACAAAAATTACATAAAAACCTGCTAAATAAAAAAATTAGTCGATTACTCTCACAGAGAAGCAGTTATTGCGGTTTGTTTTTGTAGCACCATTCGTTAATGGTTAATGGTTTTTCTTAATTTTAGAAAAAATWATAGCTCAGCCTTGTTGTTACATAAGATAACAATGATACATACCACTGCAATATATGACTCTATTTTTGGGAGAAAAGACGATTAGAGGTGTTAGGACAATCGCCTTATCTTTGAAGCGTTTTCTGTAACTTCATTTTCCGATCTTGTACTGTTTCGTTATTAACAATCCATTTTTTATTTCCATTATTTGTATTTATTTTTAGTGTAGTTTTCCATAGAAGTTTGTGCCAGTGTCGATTCCATTCTTGTTTCTGAAAATACTGCAGACATACGGACGGGACTTAAAGTCAGAGCAAGTATTTACGTGGTATTTAGTATTTATTTGTGCAATCATATTTCTTCAAACGAAAAAATTTCATTGTAAATGGGTGGCACACAATCTGTTTTGAAGGATATTCAGTAGAACGCTCTCATTGAAGATGTACAAAAATACTTCAATGCTCACTCAGAGGGTGGGGAAAATACCTCATGAGAARCACAGGAAGTTCACATTCACAGCTGTTATCTTCATGGAATCTTCTCAATGTCAATCTGTACACTTCGCATTACAGACTTTCGCTGAAACCTGTTAATGGTCGCCAACTGAGGGTTTTGGAAAGTTTCTGGTGGCAATAGCTATAGTTCTAATAACAGCTACTGTAGTTTTATTCAACATCCCAGTTACATGAACGCTTGTGGCATGTTTTATATAAGAATGCTTTTGTCAGCAGTTGCGTTTGTGTGTGTATTCTTTTAACTGCACGCAAAAGTATAATTTCCTTTAACAAATTTTCTTCTTTCCTAGCAGCTTTAGTTACAGTTATTTTCCATAAGCTGCTTTATATCAATTTGTTTGCATATTAACATAAGTATATGTATCTGTATGGTATATGTGTATATGCTGTGTAAGTTCGTGTGTAAGCGGTAAAACACATGTGTACACCTGGCAAATAAGGTCAGAAACTTTTAATAACTCAAAAGGATGTGTGTGTAAAAAGTTTGTGGAAAAATGCTTATATGCTTATAATAGTTTGTATGCGTGTGTGTACCGCAGTGTGACATTCGCGTTCTTTGAAATTTTCTTGTACTCGTGCAACTTAATGCGCACATGCGACTGTATTTCGTTTCACTAAAAGCTTAAGTTTGTTTTAGCGCCTGAAAGTATGCATGCATGTGATTTTGTGTCTTTTGTTTATTGTCGCTCCATATTGCTATTGGTGTTTGTTGCTTTTTTTCTACCAGCCACACACATGAAAATGAGCTTTTGACTCATTTCTTCGTTTGCGTTTATTTTATTGAACAAACAAATAATTATTGCGCATAAATGTAAGCACAAAGTTACAGTTACTCATATGCTCAAAGTCTTCGTATTTTCGTTGCTGCGACAACTGCCAGCGCATTTGGCATATTTTATGTCTTTCGCAACTGTCCTTATTGTTGTTTTTTTTTTTTTGCTGAACTTCCTATATTTTTGTTGTTGTTAGCTACAGCACCGTCGTGTTGCTGGAGACATTTTTATTCATTAATATGTGATATCTGGGTAAAAAAAAAAGCGAGCACGGAAATTTTTTTAACTGTCGCATGTCAAATATGGCGTGTCATTCGTGAGCCATAGCTGGCAGCACACATGCAATTTGTTTTCCGAAAAATTTCATAAATTTCGGTACATTAGTGTGTGTCTCGTCCGACAGACAGCCTTGAAGATATTTGGTGGCAGGTATTATTTTCGCATTGTGTCAATGGAATGTAATTTGATAGCGTCACATTATAGCCATGTTTAAATCTKTTTATAGATTTTGGCATGTTTTTTGCACGCATTTGTGCAAATTTTTCCGAAATGTTTGAGTGACACCATATTTCGAAGCTCACTGTTTCTCATAGTGATATTTTGTGTCAAATTTATTGTTTAAACCTAAATATTTGTTATGATATTTGTTGTTTTCTGGCTTAAACTTGGGCTCTATAGACTGCTTTATAGAAGTTACAATTGAAAATAAATAATATGGCTAAGTTAAAAATCACAATATTGGACCAATAGTTCGCCCATACATAAGACAGTTTAAATTAATAAAAATTATGATTTTAAATGTTTCAACCCTCGTATGGAAACCATATTAAGGTTTCCCCTAACTATATATAGCTTTCCCCTAACTAAACATAAAMAAATTATGGAGAAAAATTACAGATGGAACTAGTAGAATGAAACCCTCATGATTTTTATTAAGCCCTAACCCTCAAAGGGCGCGTATATACATTTGTCAGCTTTCAGATCATAAGTTAATGAATTGGCACGATTCCGAGTACTTTGTGCTGATACGGGAAATTATGTTGCTAAGACTAACTTTTTGAAATATTTTTAAAGAGTCAAATATTTGTATAAAAAACACATATGTACTATTTCACAAAATTTAGCTCAATTTTTTCACATTATTCACTTTGTATATTCAAATATACAAGTTGAATATTAAATTATGCTCACATTTCACTTTTATTTTTTTTAGCTAAATTAGTTAATTTTAAAATCACTTAGCGCACTGTGATGGCTGCAGAGGAGTGTTTACAATTATGAGGAAAACGAGCGTTGYCACTTGTGAGAAACCAGATATTTTCCGGTGATTCTTGTTGGGTTGACTGYTCTTTCGCACAATACTGTTTTTAGCGTTTCCGCATTATCCGCCGAGCTATAACAAAATAATCCAGCCAATATTCGAAGTCACCTTGGTAATTTATTACGTAACATTAATATACGGAAAAGGTGTTTATACTCATTTTAATTAGAAATATAATCTATAAACACTTTTTTTAAATTTTTTAAATACAAAAATCCTAAACGCGGAAAAGACAAATTTAAGCGAATTGCTCATATTTGCTTATTATCATATGATAGCGCTCCATTTCCTCATAATTGTTAGCACATAAATGATTTCCACTACGAGTGTAAAAAGTAATTTTTAAAATATGGATGTCTTACTTAATATCCTACTGTAAAATGTGAATTTTTTTTAAATAGCTAAAATCAAATGTAAAGAAATTAAAGTGAAAAGTGTGCACAATGTTTGTTAAATGAAGTGAAATAGCTTGTTGAAATGTTGGAATTTTTGTACTTTAAAGTCGAATATCTCGTAAACTAAACTAAATTCTCACCTGAAGATYACAGCGTTAAAAGACATTTGCCAAAGAATTATATTACTTTGAGTAAAGACAATGGACAAAAAAGGTTTT
>NW_017536630.1:894367-939344 GCF_001853355.1 Bactrocera latifrons
TCGAACGAGTGTTTTAGCTCGTTGGCCGTTATGGCCGCCAGTATGCCGGTGCAATCCTTTTGAATGGCCTCTACGTCTACATAACGCTTTCTTTTCATGGGCAAATGCATTTTTCTGAAAAGGAAGAAGTCGCGCGGTGTCATATGAGGTGAATACGGGGCGTGGTTAATGGTTAAAATGTGATTTTTGGTCAAATAATCGGTCACAAGCGTCCTTCTAATGTTCAGTCAATTTGTGCGGTACACGCCGTGCCCACACCTTTCGTAAGCCAAAATGTTCGGTCAAAAGGTGATAAATCGATGTTTTGGAGATATTCAATTTTCCATGAATTTCAATGACAATTTCGGCTGATGTTTTGATGAATTCACGCACAGTTTCGATGGAATTTCCGGTGATCRCGGATTTTGATTGGCCCACATGTTGATCGTCATTTATGTCCTCACGACCARTTTGAAAACATTAAAACCAKTCTTCAACTSTACTAYGGGATAGACAATCATCGCCATAAACTTGTTTCATCAATTRAAACGTTTYGGTAAAARTTTTTCSAATTTTAAAACAAAATTTAATGTTGGCTCTTWGTTCGAAGCTCATTTTCGCACCGATAACWCAAATATGCTGACACTTAAAACGCAATAACTTCACTTWCAACCAATRAAATGTCATGAAACTCTCACTRGACAATCRATGCTATACTTTTATTGATGCGTAATCAGGGTGTTGTTAAGACCCTCTCTTTCTACAAGCAGAACGCAACCATTTTTGAAKATATAGCGGCTAAGAGAAGGCATGATCAGACTTAAAATTTGAGCACAACCAACTTGTTTGCCCAACACCATTCTACAAGTGAAGTAGTAATAATATTCGCCAATATAATACATGCGTATGCGGCAACGCAAATGTAGGCCAGATGAAGCTATGCACCGATTTCATTTGCTTTTACATAGATCGTKTATATTTTCGGCAAAACGTTACCTATAACCGAGGATCATCATATTCGAAGTATGAATGCAAGGTATGGTATGGTTCGATTTTGACTACTTTTAAAKGAAAGATGTCCCTTCCTGAAGCCACTACTATTATAGAGTTTTATTCCATTATCTGGAGTGTTGCTTTATTGAAAGATGCAATAATCTGACATAACTTGAAAATAGTAGCATGTGGGAAATAGGCGTTGCTGTAGTTCGATTGATCCTTTTGAGCGTGTAATGTAAAGATGATAAACTAATATAATATTATGCACTGAMTGGTGCCAGTTTTTATAATCGGTGCATATCCAAACATGCGATCCACGCGGTTTATCATGACTGCCAACGAAACTTGAGTCTACTGGTATGTTGGTTGTCTTTTTATATTTTAGGGTTTGGCGGCCCTAAGGTAATACCTGGCAGTTCACAAATAACCAYAAGTTCGACATTTTTGATATCATACCCACAGAATCAGTTTAAGCAATGAACTGCCGGGCGACCTACTTCTAAGAAGGTGGTGAACGCATATATCGCATGCTGAGAAATGTGCAAAACGATCACAGGGCTAATATATCGGAATACTCTTATTCCACTATGACATGATACCGGCTCTTAACTACCATCATATGTGGAAATATCCACCAAATTCTCAGATTTGTGCTAGAAAAACTTATTTGTGTTTCCAAATTTGAAAAAATCAGAACTGGACTGAAAGTTAAGTACAATGAAGTAGATATCGTCGAGTAGGTAGGTCTCCGTACTTTACGGACGCTCAGAAAACGTACTGTTTGGACGGTTTAAAGAGGTTGACCCTATGTAGGATAAATATTTATCAGATAACTTTCGAGTAAAGCGGTGCAACCAGGTATATTTCTCAATTCTGTACCGCCGACGCTCTTCTCTACTGAGATCTTACGTACATATCAAATCTTTTGGAGTATGACTTGCGGCTTAGTCTTCGCAGAACATTATTTTTCACTTAGCTTCATATTGCGAACATGGCATGGCAAAGCTATTATACTCCGTGCAACATGTTGCGAGAGTATAAAAATCGTAAGCAATGTATTCAAGTAACTTGGACAACGAGAAAGTAAAAGTTCACTCAGCTGTCAAGTTACGAGGGATTGATAAATATGTGTATATATATGAATGTGTTTTGACTGTAAATTAATTTCCGGAGGGCTCATGCAGTTATTAATATTGATAAACTGTGGGAATTTAGAAATTGAATAAATTAAGCTATGTTACTACACAGCACCGTTTATTACGCACACACCGTAAATTTGCAAACATATTCAAAAATGACAAATACATCTAAAAACAACAAATACCTATGCGTATCCACAAAATGTGTCCACTCAAGGGTTATATTAGCGCAAACATAAGCGCTTGATTATAAATTACGTCATTGCGTGCACAAATTCCCAACGAAAATCTGCTGGCACATTTGCATAAATGTTGAAACTGTTAGCGTCAAAACAGAATTTGTTTGTGTTAAATAACAAAATGACATTTAACTGCTGATTGCCAACAATTTCAATAAGTGTCGTAATTGTGATTTTTTTCATTAGGCGCTTGAGTACGTYTGCCACTTTGTTGTTCTAGCTTATTATTGTTGCTGTACGTTTACCGCAATATAATAATGATAATCATTTGATAATATTTAAAATGATGCCATAATCATAATCAACGAGAGCAAATGACAAAATGAGCAGCAGCCTAACGACGACAGCGCCTAAAAGCACACAACGAAAGTAATTATATGCGACAGCATAATTCATAATAAAATTGCGTATGTTGCCACAATCCATACAAAAGCATATACATACGTATATGTAAATGACGATGGGTGCTTCCAGGGCTTGGGAATGCGCTGCTGAGTTAAAAATTTGTTCAGAATTACGAAACCCATTGACTTTGCCTATGAATAAAACTTGCTTAATTTATCGAACTAGAAAATTATTCCATATAAAAAGGTTTTGGAAATATAGAACCTGTATATAAATATGGAAAATGTATTCTCGCTCATTTTAATACCACGAATGCGTAGTTTTGAAATCACGCCCTTCATTTGAACCAACAGTAGTAAAACCGACCTAGAGCAATATTAGCTGATTTTTTCTGCATTCAAAAAACTCAGTAGAGTTATTAATAATTACATGCGCTCCGAATACAGCAATATCGCGGATTCGTAAAGTCCAAAATATGACTGTACGCGACAAATAAGCAGTTTCTGGTGAGAAAAAGATGTCGACGAAATTTCAGTTCAACATGTGTGTTTATAGAAGGGCCGACACACAGACCTGTTCAGGATATTATTAGAGAGAATAATTATTTATCTTAATCTTGATGAAAATTCTTGTCCATTACCCCAGGCGATGCTTGTATTAGAATAAGTTGGCGAGTATGCGATCAGCTCAACTGCTCTTGATTGACGAAAGCTAATGCTATGAACCATTATTAAGAAAAATTAATATTTTGAAGGTTTGGATATTAGAAACAATATTTTTTTTAGCGTTGTATTATATTATATAAGACAARCGAGTCATGCCTGGGCAAATCTGATAATTTGAGTTATATYAACTAGTAGAACTCAGAAAYTCGTCATTGATATAATTTTTGCTTTATTTATGTACGCTGAAATGAGTTGATGATATGAATTATCTATAATTCTCTTTCAATAAATGAGACCTGCAACGGGCTATTACTTCTAGCTATCTAAATACATGTTGGGTAGTCGAAAAAGTCTTCAACTTAWTATTTTTATATTTATACTAATAAATAAATTGACAAATATGTACCATTTTGGTCGTCCACTTTTTGCCATTTTTCCGCTAGAGACATTATTCYATTAGTGYAAATSRAAATTWCGAAATTTACAGAGCGGAAACGAGCGATTCATTGCTGTGCTACTCGAACTGATACAGCATCGTCTCCGCAAACTTCAAACTTCAAACAAAATTTTCAAAATATAGCGTATTTCTTCATTATTTCCACTCTTTTTTGAACAGCTGTAAGTTTTTTTAACTTCAACGAATTTAATTTTTTATTTTTTTTTGTTGGTAAATGAAGCTTCAAGTCTTACCTTTCCAACACTATATGGTATGATACAACGTAAAATTAGTAGCACTGGAAATATACGACTGCAACGACATCTATTTACAAAATGCGAAAAGTCTTTTTCGACTACCCAATATAACTGATTCCATTTAAATAAAAAAAAAAAAGTAAGTGAGTGTGAGTTGCAACAACTTTTGCCACTTGAAATAAATTAACAGTAGAAARAGTCATTTGAATTAGCTTACTGAGGCCAATTAATCTAGAAACAGGTTGATGGATAAAATTCATGTAATTAACATCACATACCCTTCATTGCTTCTCTCGAAAGATGACGAAAATTTGTAAAGTTAATTGAGGAACTTCAKCATAAACTTTTTAAAAATTACACATCCTCATTGTCATGTTTTTCATATAAACAGGGGCTTAAAAATGGCTGATGTTCGAATAACTAGCATATTCGTAATAGTATAAAACTAAGAAGCTTTGTCAGATTTGTTTTCATTTATTTAAGAAAAACATGTATAAAAGCCTTAATTACAGTATTTCCCTTCTGAAGCTGTAATTTTTTTATAGCAAAAGAATGAATCAAACCAATTTTGTGAACTATATTTCAGTGATATCATTTTGCTTCGATCGAAACAAACGGTAGTCGGAGTGGGTAAAGTCTGGACTATAAGGCAGTTGAGACATAATTTATCAGCCGTTATTTTCTTAGTTTTTAAAAGGTTTTTGTTGTTAGCATCGCACACCACTAATGGTGTCGCCTGGTTTACCTCTGTTTGCAACCAACTTCATCAAGTAATGTTTCCAGTTCCTCAACCCAAAATCGAAGAAAAGCTCTTGTCCCTCATTAAAAGTTGCACATTCGCTGATTTAGAACCGAGAGGTTGAAAGCTAGTTTAAGGCGGAATCCGCAAATTTTAAATTTGATCCTTAAAATCTGATGAAAACGAGCAAATAAAAAAAAATGTTGAATCCATGGCCCCGACGGCCTTGCTCTTAATCCGGTTCTAGGTATACGTATAATCTATCGAAAATCGTTTTTGTTTTAATCACACTAGTTGTGATCCTTGTGCACTCTTTCATATACATATACATATACATTTATGTTTTCATATATACTTCCACACATACAATAAGAAGTATATATCGGATTATTTCATTGCCTTGAGTAATCCTGGAAATCGCCATCTACTTAAATATATAGGTTGAGTGAARGCATTCAGCCGCAATTGCACAGCATTGCCATTACCGTTGCATAATTAAATGCAACACATGCTAACAGGCGGATATATTTACATTTATGCAGCTGCGTATGCGAGTGTGTGCGTGTGTGCGTGTGCATGGCGCGTAATTATATGACACTGCAATGGCGCATGGAAATCGCATCACCCAAAAAAGACAAAACCGACCGCAGCAACTGTAAAACATTTTTGCATTGCTTGTTTTTGTTTTTGCAAACCCTCGACCACAATCACATTTGTACCTACGCAAGCCTGTGTATTGGTGTACTTCATGTACAATCACAGCTATGTTGCTTAATGCATGTAACACTTGTTTTTGTTGTTGTTGTTGTTGTTGTTGCGCTTACCTTGGGCCAGTTGTGTAAGCTATTAATATTGCTCAGATTAAAATGCACAAACACATATTCATACATAGCTGCGTACGTGTGTGCCAATGCATAACTAGTCAGATGGAAGCTTGAGCGCATTCAGACATTTAAATAAGTAAATAATCACTTTGTGCACACACACACATGTGCGTGCGTCGACACAGTTTCACCGGTACAAAAGAAGCTAATCCCGTATTTTAACCAGAGTGCCGCAAATGCACATGTATGTGTTCGCATGCCGGCAATGCACCGAGAATTCTTTTCTTTGTCGGAAGGTCAAATAAGTGAGCCCTGCAAGTGCTGCAAATGTACAGTTATGTGGTGAAAAGTTCTTCAAATTTTCCGTTATATGAAAATATTTGCCATTTAGCATGTTGAATTATTGAAGAGGTCAACCATAAGCTCGGACGTAATGTTGAAAATAAGCTTTCTTGTAAATGCATAAATAATTGCAATCGGTTGCATGATTGTCACCAGAACCAATGAGCTGAAAGGCAATGGAATTTTTGAATGAATTCGATGAAATAATTGCGGATGTAAGAGTGTGGTAGTTTATACATGTGGAATATGGAACTATTCACATACAGTAGAGAAAGCCCATATCATTCAAAATGTAGTTATTCGCCTCTATCAATTTAAATATTCAMACGAAACATATTGCTGCCGAAAAATATATATCTCCCGAAACATGTTGCCTCTGGTGTAGAATTATCGTGAAAAGCATCAACAGAGTYCGACACTAAATGTGTACTACGAAAGATCTATAGAGGCAGCTCACAAGGTGATGTTTTGTTTCCATTACTATAGATCTTACTGTTAAATGATCTATAAAAAAAAAAAAACGAGGAGTGAGTCAACCGGGTGATAGGCTATGCAGAAAGGGTTAAAAGAAAAATTCTATATACCGACTACAAACTAACGTAAGGCCACCTCAATCTATTAGCTGAAAGGAAATCTGCGGCTTGGCTGTCTAGCAGAATAAAAACTTCACTTTGTCGAAAAGGTGAAGTACTTGGGTCTCATCCTTAACAGGAATCTATCATGGAAGCCCAAAAGTGAGGAAGATATTGATTGCCTTTTATTTTTGTAAAGGAGCTAATGGGAAGCCATGGGTTGCCTCAGCAAATGTTGTGCTTTGGATTTGCGAAAACGTCGTTAAGCCAATACTGCTCTTTKAAGTATTTTTCTGCTCGAAGGCGCTATGAAAGAATAGACTCGCAGAAGAGATAGAATATAGTGTTCAATGTGTGACTCTCATTGGCATTGGTGGGGCCATATGTACAACACCAATGGTGACACTTGATTCCTTTCTCTATTTAGCTCACGTGAACATAGACGGCAGACGCTGCGAAGGTTGCTATCAGACTTCAGCAAACTGGACATATTAACGGTTCCATTGGGGGATGTTCCAAAGTCCTCTCTAACTTCAACTGCATCACTGATAACTTGAACCATGAATATGTGGGTGGCGTGGAATCGCTAGGGACCAGGCGCAGTAAGCTTTTKGCTCGAAGCTCAAGGAAAGGGTTGTCTGAGCTACGGGCGGCGCAAGGTATTCAGCAAGCGTTGGTCAACACTTGTGAGTTTGCGAATGCCTTCTAACTCTTTTGAACTGCTAGCTCTTAGCAAGATTTACAACGCCGCAATGATGTACTAATTAGACATCGTCCCATTGGCACGCAAGCGATGAGGCTACAGATTTTGGAGGCCGTARCTGTTCAAAGTTACAATGGCGAAGATGAGGTGGAAACATCTAGATACTTTCTCCACCGCTGACTACCTTTCGCCAGACTAAGGTGAAAGCGTCTTAATTGTTACACTTTCTTCAAATCCGGCGAACTGGCTGGAATTAATATTAGCCAGCACATTTGTGGCAGGTTCTAGGCATTTTTTCGATATGTGACGTTCCTTTTTATATATTGCTTGGAGTTCTGGAGATCACAGTTGACAGACGCCTTTAACTGTCGTTCGTGGCTTCGAAAAATTATTTATATAATATAATCTAAGGTAAAATCAACAAATATAACTKATTATATTTACAATGGAAATGTTATACCTGTAGTTAATCGAACTTAAGCAAAGGAACAGTAACTTGTTATCAAATACACGGTAGAGATAGGTAGCGAGAGACCGTGAATACTACTGTATCAATGTAAATAATATTAGTTATAATTTGACATTAAACGATTTCTGGATAATTATTGGCAGCAAGGAAATGGTTAGTTTGTGGTAACGTTCCTTCGTCTTATTAGTAAAAAAACAAACGATTCCTTATTTAAACGAAAATAGCTTATGAATCTGTAACAAACATTATTTAAAAGCCATTTAATTGTCAATAKAACGGTGAATTACTTTGTGGCTTATTTAGTGTTTAGTCCAATATTTTAGTTATCATAATATAAATCAAAACTAATGTCAAGTTTAGTACTTTATCACCTTTTCGTGGGAAATTACTAGCTTAGTATCTCAACTGCTAGTAGATGTCAGCTATCAGGAAGAATGAGATTGAAAGTTACTCACACAAAGAGCGAAATAACGAAAAAGTAAAGAAACGAAAAATCAACAAGAACTAGCAGGCAAATATCAATATGTAGTTTTCACAAACCCTTCATATCAATACTTGAAAATCATTCAATAGAATAGGTAATTTTTGCTATTAGAACTTTCAATAGCAGCTCTCTCAACTTTTCACGCTCTCTGCTGGTTTCTGTTTTTTTTTATTTATTAAGAATTTCCAGCAGAAATTGTGCAAGCAAGTAGTAGTTAAGAGAGAAAAAGCAAAGCTACTGATTTCAATTACTTTTAGTTTCCTTTAACAACTAACGGCTGTTCAATTATTTGTCAAATCCTCATTTGTTTAGTTTGGCAACGCAAAGAAAACTTCGATTAAAAATAATTGAAGTTCGTAATACCACAAATTTGTTGAGTTGATCTGAATTTGAATCAATTGAATGCTGCCAGCCATTTCTAATTGTGTTTTCACCAAATCAGTATTTGATCCAAGTTTACAATTATTTTATCTATGCTGGCGTCGCTTGTCTCCATATTCGAAGTGAAAAACTAAAAGTAAATCTGATATAGGTAAGAGTTAAATTCACTATATAAAATATTTATCAAGATCTTCAATTAATGATTAAGCAGTATGTTCATTAATGCCTCAAATTCAACTCTTAGATATCAAAACTCCTACTCATTTCCTTTTCTTATTTGTCACTCACAGCCGATGACTGGTCTGAAGTTGATACAAAATAGCGAGGCGAAAGCTCAGCGAGAGAACTTGAAGATATAGAGAATTATGCAATTTGAATTCTGTATGATGTTCGATTGGACAGTTAACAGAGCTTATAGAATTGCAGTACGAAATTCACCATTCTCGCTGCTATTTAGCAGAAATGAGCACGTTCAAAGGCAGAAATTTATGTTAAACGACTGAATTCATGCGAGAATGAATAAAGAGAAATGCTTTTAAGACTTACAAATGTGAAGCTGGGTTTTCAACACTAGTTTACCTTAATAATAAATATCGAAGCAGGCTGGAAGTGGAACCCGAACTCAAAATAAATCTTTCAGCAAAATCAGCAAACTCGAACTCTATAATTAAAAATAAGCAACAGCTACGTACATACTTCGCACTAAAAAGTGAGTACAAAAGATACCAAAATATTATAATTTAATATTAATAAAACATTTCTCCTCCTATTATTAAACCTGTATTATTTAATATTATGTAACCGTCTTGAGTTTAAAATTATTAATTGTGTCACAAAAGGACAGTGTGAAAATTACCGGGTCATGGCAAAACTAAGTTTGGGAAGCACTGTCCTAGGGTATATTCTAATATCTCATTAAACTGTTGTAATTGCATTCATTAATATTTATCGTTATTTATATAATTATTTCAGCGTATTTGAAAAGAAGGAAAAATTCAAGAGTAACTAGTTGCAATTTGTGAGGTTCAAGGGCGATGAAATATTTTCAGGTCGGCACAAAACACGTGCCAATAAGTGCATATGAAATTCACTATTAGAGGAAACCGTAAGTGAATTAGAATCATATTTGATATAATATAACTTATACTATAGGACATTGACAAATTTAATCTCAAATTTTGCTTCAAGTCCGAGACATTTGTTTAAAATCAATATAATTAACTCAAAGAAGTGAATTTAATACAGAGCGGAGGTGAGGAAAAAACTAATAAAGGATCGGAAGTTGATATGATGTGAGACTTAGTTATAGATATTGATCAACTTGATTCACATTCAGTACTAAATCACATTGAAGTTACGAAACATATTAGCTTAATTTTATTAATATATTCTTTATGAGCGGTTTAAAAATAACTGCAAAGTGCGAAATTGCAATGTCGGGCGCATTGGGACTAAGGGAAAATCTGGACTGATTTAATTAACTTTTGGTATTACTCAAGTGTACTCGAGAACAAGTATACGCCCAATTTTCTAACGATAACTCACACAACTTTACATAAAGTATAATAGAGCTATTCAATATTTTGCCTTCACTGAATTTTGTTAAGATATCTGATATTTTTCAATACAATTTATTTATAAGTTACAAATTCGACTGGAAGTTTTAAATACTTATAAGGTATATGAGGTAAGAGAAGTATTGTGGCATCAAAACATATTGTTACTAGAAAAGAGTGCATTCTGAATTTTCATTAAGACACCTCATGGAATGATCAATATATGTATGTTACTGAACGAAATAGTTAACAAACACTGCCTAAAAATGAAGCTCATGATCTCGATGACATTTGGTTTCAACAGGACCGCGCCACTTTCCACACTTTGCATCAATCAATAGATTAGTTCAGAGAACATTTCGGAGAGTATATAATTTTATGTTTTGGGCCGGTTGGTTGGCTAACAAGATCGTGTGATATCACACTGTAAGTCTTTTTCCTGTGGGGATGTGTAAAGTCCAAAGTCTATACGGACAGTCCCGCTTCGATTCAGGTCTTGGAGCAAAAAATCACGCGTGCCACTCATCAGTTAGCAATCGAACTGCTCGAACGAGTTATCGAAAATTGGACTCAATGGATCCACCCTCAACCTATTAAAAAATAAATGCCAAATAATATTCTTTCGAAAAATAATAAACATTCCTCATTAAAATTGAAGTTTCTGTTTCTTTTTCTTTAAAAGTAGGAAACCTCGAAATGGAACAGCCTTTTAATGTCTTCTAGGTAGCACCAAGTGTAAGTACGTGTTCTTAGTKGTTTCAAGAAACAGAATGTTACTTACACCATTACATCATAATGGCCTGCGTTTTTTCCGAAACATATTACATTCGCTTTCGTCTGAAAAAMTGAACTTTGCTCTGCTCATTTATATATTCCTGTGAAAAATCGTTAGCTTCTTTTGTTTTGTGCGCAACTCGGCTTTATCCGCTTTTCCTCAGAATCTTGCATATAATACTGCTGTGGATTGGTTTGTTTTGAATGTTTGTAAATTGTTAATAATTTCTTGACCACAGAAATTAKTTCAGTATATTATGTGTATTCGTCATCATTGCTATCTCGATTAATCGTTGTGTTTAAATCAATTGAAATTATTCCATGGAACTACTTATCACCGTTATACGATTTGTAGTTAAACATTCGAGGTTTAAAGCCAGATTATTTAAGAAGTTCTACATCGAGGTCGTGATAAAGCTGGACACTTACAGATGAAGTGTAGAGTTCAGTTTTTCCTTGGTCCCCTAAAGTATACTGGTGCCAACTATTTAAATATGTCAAACACCAACAATCGTCGGTGGGCCAGTAAAAGATCGTAGGCTTTTATACCCTAAACAAGGTATACTAAGTTTGCCACGAAGTTTGTAACACGCGCATCAGTATGTTGAGCTGAGTCGATTTAGCCATGTCCGTCTGTATATATACGAACTAGTCCCTCAGTTTTTGAGCTATCGTTTTCAAATTTTGCCAACGTCATTTTATCATTAAGAAGCTGTTCATTTCTCGGAACTGCCGATATCGGACCACTATAACATATGGCTTCCATACAAACTGAACACATAGTTACTAAGAGAAAAGCACCTGTGAAGGGTATATTAACTTCGGTGCCGCCGAAGTTAAATTTTTTTCTTGTTTACGTTATACTCCGTGCCATCGGTGCCACCATGCTGAAATTCATTAATACTTACTTAAAGGTGGCGCAAAAGTAATCCTCCTAACAGAAGATGCTATAAGTTTTGCAATTGACCTCTAATGGCAGTTCTGTTTTGACATTTGTGTAGTAAACACATGCAAAATACACGTAAATAAACAATGGTACGCTACATTGCTCTAGAACGTGGGTTATTGGTGACTATTTATTCTATTTTCACCAATAATCGGACGGTGACTTTGGCACAACGTGAACTGCGTCGCAGATTTCCTGGCCGTCCGAAGCCTACTGGTGAGACACAGTGACGTTTAGCCGCTCGCTTCGAAAAGACTGGCACAACACAAGATGCTGCCAGGCGCGTCAGACCCCGGAGAAGCCGYTCTGTAGAGAATAATGCTGCTGTTGCCGAGGATGTCACGGTAGCGCCGTCGACATCGACCAGACGACATTCCATGCAAATGGGTATCAGTCGAAATTTGGTAAAAGATTTGAAGATGTTTCCGTACAAAATCCAGACGGTGGCAGCTGTTAGCTGCTGACCGCTAATCGCGTCTAACATACGCTCAAGCCATCCTTAATCACCACCAAAGGGAATATGAGTTTTCATCAGAAATAATCATAAGTGATGAGGCCTATTTACATCTTAGTGGGCACGTAAACAAGCAAAATTTACGCTTCTGTTGCACTGAAAATCCGCGTGTAACCCACGAAGAGCCATTACACCCGCTCAAGGTCACTGTTTGGTGTGCAGTTTTCGCTGGAGGAGTCGTCGAACCTTTTTTATTCGAAGACGCCGCGAGCCAAACGGTTATTGTGAGGGGTGTGCGCTACAGAGCAATGATCAATGAGTTCTTTTTGMYGTAAATTTATGGACTGGGATTGGAAAACATGTGGTTCCAACAGGAGAATGCATCGGCACACACTGCACGTGGCACAACCGATATGCTGAAGGATGCATTCCAGACTTCTTTTTGTGGGGCTTTTTGAAGTCGCGGATTTATGTCAACAAATCTCAGACTCTTGCAGCGCTTAAAGACAATATCCGTCAGGAATGTGAGGACCTACCGCCATAAGTTCTGGCCAAAGTGATGGAAAAAAATGGCATAAAAAGGGCTGAAATGATAATCAACTATGGCGGCGGCCATTTACCCGATATCATATTCTCGACTTGATGTAAAAATTTGAAAGACCAAATAAAAGTAATCCACAAGCAGAAACAAAGTTTTTCATTTTTTGAAAAAATTGCATGCAAAAAACATCGAAGGTTATTTTTGCGCCACCTTGTACACTTTCAACGGTTGTCGTTTTTGGAAAAGTGTCACCGAATAGTAAGGTTTCATTGATTTTGTTAATATCTCTACTGCAGAATCCTTCTCGAAACAGTACTATATATATTTAACATCAAAAAGGACGATTCCGTGTGGACATATGGCACACACGAATAAGTTCCTTGTTATCCTTCGAAGGCAGTGTAAAAAACCCTTTCAACCTCTACTCATAATAAAACGAGATGATCGAATTGCCGTAAATRTCAAAAAAATAATAACCAATCAGCTTTTGCTGAATAGTATATCCTGACTTAACTTTTTCAGATTAATACTCGAAAAACACTCATATGCTTCACTAAAAAACATGCACCTAATGCAGCTTTGCCTAYTTTTTTTTYATACCATATTTACCATAAGGGCAAGTCCTCAAATGAAACCATTCTCAACAGCAGTCTTCTATAACTTACTTGTTTTTATCCCTACTTCATCCATACGCCCTTGGAATAAGGCAAGGATGTCGTCCCTTAAATAATCACATATAGACATATTTTTGGACAATCTTTCTCGTAAAACTTGTTTAAGAAATTTAAAAATCTTAGAACTACCATAATCTTGGTATATCAGTAAATTCAAGAAGAGTTCATCTATCTAGGTGGAAGCTTCATTTATCTTTATTATGAGATGAAAGATTATGAATAGCCATCTTTAATGGAAATTTTGAGGAGTAGTTATCTTCCTTTTTACTGGTATAGAATCTTACTTTCCTGTAATCAAAAAAATTATTCTTTAAAGCATTTTCAAATTTATTCATTAATACTCGTATGTTCATTTTTTTACTTTCAACAATTACGGTCTCGCTTAATCCGTTGAGAATTTAGCTTCAACCAGACAGCACACAGTGTTTAGAAATGCTTTAGACGTGTGCTTAAATTGTTTGTTGTAAACTACTACATCGATAGATGYATTCAAGTTGAGCTTGAAGCCGCACTTCTCATTCACACACACACACACACACGCAAACCCACAAAGCAGGCTGACGGTGTGTCTGTGTGCAACGGTCTATACATTCGCGCTCAATTGTTAATGCTACATTCATTTGTTCTGTTAACTCATTCATTCGCAACGCAGGTGACGACTGAGCGCACGCGGAGTGAAAATGSAGCACACAAGAAAAGCGCAAGGAGAGTGCCGCAGAGTGTGCGGCGCTTTGTAGGTTAAATTGTGCACGGCGTATACGCAATTGTAAATGAGTTACAAATGTAATCAACGAATTACGCGCCGTTGGCGGTTGCTCGATTCCTACCTATGCGTATGTACAATGGCTGCAGCAGCGAAAGCGAATGCGCACAGCCATATATAGTACACATGAACACACGTAAATAACTGTGTGTTAATACATATACACGCGTGAATGCATTTGAGAATAAAAGTGCAACGATGCAGTTGGTCGTGCACAAGAACAATAACAGCAACAACAACAAAATTACGAAAACAGCAAAAAGCATCAACAACAGCATTTGCAACCGTCAACGTGGAACAAAGGTATAGTTACAACAATAATAACAACAACATCTGTGTTGTATATGTATAAATAAGCACGACAAGTACACGGCAGTAGGCATCGTTTAAGCAAAAAAAAAATTACTAAATTACTGTAACGGTGTTAAAACAACAACAACTGCAACAATATTAATTTTGTTCTAACAGTTGAGTGATATTTCCGCATGTTAACGCTTTAAGGGACAAGTGGCCTTTAATATAACTGGGAAATTGCATTAAAATTCATGCATAAGCAATTTAATTCTGCAAATATGCGAATGCATCGCCCTACAACAATATCTGTGAACATATACAAGCATATACAATTATTTGTGTACGTATAATACCATATATATATTATAAATTTACATAGGTGCCAATGAGCGCACCACATTCATTATATGAAGGCTTAAAGCGAGAGTGTTGAGCTGTCGATTGCACAAAGTCTCATGACTGCCATATACATACATATAAAAAATAAATATGCGGCTCCTATTAATTTTATCTGTACACTTATGCATGTCGGTTCATCTGTTGTTTATTTATGCACACGCTCTAATTTATTTACTTGCGATGCAAGCTCATGAACCAATATACATATATATATAAGCGTGTCCGTTATTTCGCAAGCTGATTAATTTTGCAATTTTTGCACTAAAAAAGAGTATAACGTATACAAGCTTAAAACAGTGTCTAAATCATATTTCTTTTTAAACCGCTTTCTTTAGCTTCGTCTGTATGATTGTAACCTGGAAAAAGTTCATTGAAACTGTGTGGCAAAAGGACAAACAGTTTGATAGGCACTAAAAAAAAATATTGCCTAAGATTATGCAGCATARAATATAAATTATTCTTGCTGGCATTTGAACAAAATTTTACTCAAACTCAACCCTTAAGRACGTGAAAGCTTACTTGCGGCACATTAAATTGATTGGAATTAAATGGAAAAATGAGTATAATTCAAACGACCTARAAACATGCTTTTAAAGTATTTGCTGAAAAAAAAAGGTGATGTCCTTCGTACCTTATTTTTCGTATATCGAATATACCACACTTTTTTCACAGTAAACAACTAGTTTTCAGTCAAGCTTCAGTTATAAAAGGAATTAGTTCTYGGTTTAAAATTTGTTATACTACTATATATACTCAATACTTCCCTTAGTTAGTATATTTAACATAAAGATTTTTGAACTTCCAGTTGACTTTATACTACATAAATCGACCAATTTAGAAGTAACTGCAATCATAATGAGTAAGCGTACTTTGCTAATCACAGTATATATTCTGTCTCTTATACACATCTAGATGTGTATAAGAGACAGGTTAATACTTCCCTTAGCCCCCATATATTTAACATAAAGATTTTTGAACTTCCAGTTGACTTTATACTACATAAATCGACCAATKTAGAAGTAACTGCAATCATAATGAGTAAGCGTACTTTGCTAATCACAGTATATATTTGTTCATAAAATGGATAAAATCGTGCGAAAAATTACTTTGGCCCTCGTATAACTGATATTCGGAATTTTGACAAATCCTGAGCAATGTACAAACTTAATGCACTTCAAATACTTTGATGGATATATAAGTATGTGTTTTAAGCTCTTGCTCAATGAAACTAAGTGGACACGTGCTCTTAAAAGTTATATAATTATATTTATGGTGTGGCCCTCAATATAAATTAAACGGGGGTTGGTGTAAATCTCATATGTCTGATACGATGAATTTCGTTCCTTTGGTTGACGTTTTTCACATCAACTCGATGTATTGAATTCAGACCGTTCTCATCACATATACTACTTTTGAGAATGGTTTAAATATAATTTTTCCTGACTGACTGACTACTGTAAAAGTAAATGAGTCTATGACCTTCAAAATATGTAAAGGGATACCAAATTTGATTGCAATCCATTCTCGATTTTGTCGAACAATTATGTTGAACCCTTTCGCTACATACTTTAATAAAAAAATTTGCTAAGACCTGCAGATATTTAGTCGTCTKTGATCCCTACTGGTTGTAAGAGTATAAAATGTTCGTTTKCRYCCGAATTAGCTCTTCCTAACTWGTTTGATTTTAGATGATCCAGCACCGAGTTAKGAAGTTCCCTACAATCCCACATTTTTCTGAGACACTCCAGTGTATTTTTCACCTTTTGAAATWTAATATTTTTTAATGTTTTTCTATGAAATTTAACATAATATTCTGCAAGTGACATGCTATAATGTTGCAGTACTTGTGGCGCCACGTAGCGAAAGAAGAAACTACTGGCGCTCTCTTGTAGACTTTGCTATAATCGCGTAAGCGGTGTCTACGCTGGTAAGTAAGAAGAATGAATCTTAGAACTAAGCCTGGCAATACTTCTGCTAATCCGTGGCAGCAGTGAATARTGATAGTGAAATACAAAATAAAGCCTTAAGGGGGTTATTCAATTTGACGGGCTGATTTTTTAGAATTTACTTTTTATAACCAGTAATAAGAAAGAGAWTTCTGTTTATTATCATTTATTAACACACTTTTCGACAGTGTAAATATAAACTAAAGTTCAGGCTAAAAATATTGTGTAGAACATGAATCAGTGATTCTGAACACACCCGGCTTGAATTATTGCGCTCGCCTTTCTTTCACGATTCCAACTGATTGGACTATTTAAAATATAAAAAATAGCGGCGTTTTACTAATAAAGTCAATCCAGTTGCAGGAACGAAATATTATGAAATAAATATWTCAAAAATTTAAAATCAAGATTTTGGGAATTGCTGATTGATAATAGATTACTCTAAGCATTTGCATGTGCTGATTATACCCTACAAATTTCAAKTCTTTCGATTACGCCACTTAAACTCCTCAACTCAGCACCCCGAGCAAAGAATTGCTGTATCTTCAAAAGAGCTTTGAATAAAAAAAAAATTACTTTACTATCGTAATAAAGATATATATTAAAAATTTATAAAGTAATATTTAATTCCTAACGTGGGATGATCGAAGCTATGGTACTCTTCACAAATACAAAACCTTTCAAGCAATTTATTCCGATCGTTCAGGTTATATACTGTTATATTTTATAGTGGTCCAATTTCGGCGTTGAGTACCTTTTTAATAAAAAGAACGATTGCAAAATTTTAGATCGATATCATATAAACTGACGGCAGATAAACGCATGAACATTGCTAAACCCGCGCAGCTCGTCATGCTGATCATTTACATCTGTTTCCGCCGTTTTCTTTTACGTGTACAAACTTCGTCGCTAACTCAATGTGCCCTGTTCAGAGTAAAACTATAGTTGATCTCACAACCATAATGCGTTTGCTTGTTGGAGATCTTAGAAAGACTCTTGGATGTATTCTTACATATAACTACCTTTCCGAAGGCGCCGACCTTGACGACGCGACGGTCCAATTAAACGGAGGTGCTATTCAAGTTGAGTTTATATCTCTCAGTTGTGACGTTGAACAATATTTTACTGTGACTCATTGAAGTTGTGCTGATATAAAGAACAAGCCATAGGTTGGAATTTATCTTTTTCCATAGTACTAAAATATAGTGGGTGGTTTATAGATTTTGATACCCATTCAAATTGAGTTCATTCGTGGACAAAATATAACACACAGTTTAAGGATTATATACTGAGGACGAAGATAGTTTAAAACACGGGTGCTGTAAAGACAATACTAACTTATGGAGTTTTATTATGGTATATAAGTTCAAATATAACGCGTATTATTCATAGCAATTACTGGAAGATGTAAGAGAGAACAAACGATATGCTTAATATGGTACTAAATYAGTTATCATTTGATTTTCGAACTCTAAATATKTTGATATATTCCAGTGAATAACTARGGAGACTTACCTGATATAATCATATCACCGCGCTCGGTTGTCCAGTAGTTTATGGACGCTGGATATGCCTCTGTATGACATTCCAATATCACATCCTGCCCCACATATGCGCCCTCTAACTGATTAGGGATGGAAAGCATCGGCGGAACTACAAAATAAATTAAAGATTTTATTTCCTGTTACACTGTGTATGAAAAAAAAACTATGAAAAGAATTATGTGGTAGATGATTCCAGAAAGATAACTTTTCGTTTGGAGACTATGTAGACGCTCTGGGAAAGAATTTTAGAAAAATCACACCCAGCGCACAATAAATGGGGCTGTGAAAGCAGTTGCCAGCTCTGTATCACTTTTTTGTTTGGAAGTTTTTTCACGTTCTAAGACTTCCTTGGATTTATATCTCCAGCTCAATATGTCTTTTCGAAAATTTCGAAAATTTCTTTAACAGCGAGTAGAATTTTTAATTGTAAAAAATATACATATTTGTCGTGATGATTTATTGCGTTCGTATTATTTTTAAAAATTTAATTAAATTTGCAAATTTAACAAAAGGCGATAAGAAGTTTAGAAATAATACGAAAGACATAAGGGAAGAGTAAAACTCAAACTAAAGGAACGATATTGAAAGAAGCTGACATATGCAGCCCTATTGCCTCTAATTAAGTTTAAYAAATGAATGCATTTTCGCTGGGTTTCGTGAAGCAAGCCTTCACATTCAGCCATTTGCACGCACAACAACTGCTGAATGCCACACMGACGAAATCACGTACGGCTCAGATATGCCAAAGTTATTTCGATTTTTCGTGTCGCGTTTGCGCCRCAGCTGACTTTGTGACAGCCAAAAACGTCATGTCGTGGTGACCCGAGTATGTYGCATCATAGTACTGTAGTGCTGTAGATGTCATAGTGGAGGCGGAACAAAGTTGTTGTCACTAATATGGCATACTCGATCCAGGGGCAACTGCTGACTTTTACCTCGCAAGGCTGGTGTCGATGTTGCGGTGACGGTCGTGGTGAACGGATTGTACTTGCAACACCRGTGTTGGCTCATGTTCTCGTTTGTATGTGTGTGTTTTGTAAGTGCAAGTGTATGTGAAAGTACATGTCAACAAGAGGTGTTACATTGCATATAAGCAGATGCCATTACGAGCACGAGCATGCTTCACATCGCGTGGGTTCAGTGAATTTCGGTTACTAAGTAGTTTGGAAAATTTCTGTTGAGCGAATCTCGCGTCGGTGGTTTTTATGTTAAATAAGGCCCACTTCGATATGGGTCGTTAATATTCACGCAGTCCGAGCTTAAACTTCAATTTATAGTCCACGCTTAAGAGCTTTATGAAGCACCGCTTTGAGCGGTTTGAATACGGATATTTCGTATGAAAATTTACGGATTTTTGGCACTAACAAGTTCAATTGGTTTTCAGCTTCCACCCAGACATCTAATGCGGTCTACTCGCCAAACCGATTTAATCTTGAGCCACTTAAAATCCCAAACACCGTTCGATATTACTTTAACAATTTTTCGTCGAGCTGAAGTTATTTTTGTCCAAGCTATTAAGATACGACTTCTATATAAACATGCCCAAAGTTCGACCTGGACTGGTCCAATAAAAATTTAAAAAAAATTTCAAGCAAACGAAAATGGAAACACAAAAATTTAATCTTTGAAAATATTCCAGAAATGTTTTGTGGAAAAACTTAGATTGAAGACCTTTTTAGGTGAGGCTTATAACAACTATATTATTTGTATATTAGCAAGAAAGCCTATTTAGAAGGCGTAGTCTCAGTCAAATCAATCCGATAGTACAACTTCTCGTATTATCCGAAAGTAAGCAACAAGTTGCATACCCACTCGCAACGGCAAAAGAGTTTTATGAGAGATTTTTGATAGCTCCAAAGCGTTCTACATTCATGTGGTATTTACTTTATTTATTCGTTATTTATTTCTCCTTCTCCTTCAAAGAAATCCACTACCGCTGCTATAAATGTATGCCAACGAATTTTCCAATTATCACAGCACTTGAAAATATCCTCCGTCGTGATGGGCATCAGAGCCTTCTTCGATTTATATCCTCAATTGAGTCAAAACGGGGTCCTCGGAGTGGTCATGTGAATTTGCTGAAAASCCAGAAGTTACACCAATGTAAGTCAGGCGAATACGGTGGTTGCCAAAGGAGATGGAGCATTATCGTACTTCTTTGTTCAACAAATTCATATATAGGAAAAAACGAAGAATTAACTTTTAAAGCCTACAAAACGACGCGTATCTCAAATTATAATGAATATTTTGACGTTAAATTTAGGATAGATATCACTAAGAGTTCTAACAATTTACAGAAGCAAGAGTTCACCGATTCAAAAATCACGCGAAGTATATGTGAATTAAAAATTCACCTTTCAACTTGATCACAGTATTATAAAGATTTCCATTTTTTTAACAAACCTTACGTGGATTATGTCGGTCAGTGTATGAATTATACGAGTATACATACTAGAGGGGACCCATCCAAGCTTTKATACTCGTGCATCAGCTACATGTATGGTATCGTCGCTGGGTGCCAGAGCTGGAGAATGCGGTAGATGCGAAAGTAATTCGAAGTCCAGTTTAAGGACTTCACTTTCAAATACGGTTTTCATTGCTAACAACCTCATTTGGGCGTCTACTGGATAATAGAGAAATTAATCACTGATTTTCCTAACTTAAGATGGTCGGTGTTTCTGCRACTAGAGGGTACTTGAATTATTTTCCACAAAGTGAACATATATTACTCRAACTATTCRTTATTAAATTATCTATCACCTGAAAATCACGCGTTAAAATTTACTAATTTATATCTTATTGTATGTATCTCAGTTTATTGAAAAACTACACCAAACCGAACACTTTTCCCGGAGCGCGCAATTGTTGCGGCGTCAAATCTGCCACAATCAGCATTTATTATTTGGCTCAAACAACTAAAGCCAAACCAATTGCTGGTGAAAATTTCGGTGCCAACAAAAAGTTTTAATTAAACAATTGATGTTTGGCCAACGTGRCACAACGGGCGCGAGCAAAACCGTTCGGAATTTCGTACGTGAACGAAAAGTCGGCGTGTAGTTGCATGCTAATCACCGAAAAACCAATACAATAAAAGCCGTAATTATAACCATTTTAATATCAGCCACAGCCAGATCCGTGCGAATGCGCAACAACAACAACAGTCATTGCTAATATTTTGCACAATACTTTTGCACTTTGCAGCTCATTGCCGGCGCGGCAGCTACTCGTGTGGCACGAACAACGCGCAATTGTGGCGGCTGCCAAGCATGTTGCACAAATTGTGGTAAAATTGATAGTAGCTAAAACGGGCAGAGCAGCAACAACAAAAAGTACATGTTAGCAGTTGCAAATTTTGTTGCCCAAAATTGGTTGGGAGTTGCCATATTTGGCGGCCGGTGAGTGTTAGCGAGTAGATGAATGGTTGTGCAGCAGACAGCATACTCGTTGGCAAATTATTCAAGTATGTKTGTATGTTTGTKTGCTTGTATGTGTTGTTGGTTRTGTTTGGCAATTCTAATTTTTGGCAGCCAAATTTAATTAAAATATTTTGCTGGTTTTGACCACTCAATATGCGAGTGGCGCGCTGAAAAAGTTCTCGAGCGGCGTTAATGCCAGTAGAGATGAGTTTGAAAAACGCAAATAACACCTTCACTCGTGGTGTATCTTTTTTCAGCATATTTAATGAGTGAAGCGATGTTGTTGTTCCATTAAAAATTTCTAAAAATATTTAAATCTCCAACAAAAYGGATGTGTTTATTTTTGCACAAACTTCCGTATAAATCAAAATGTGTTTTTACTTACATTGCACGCGCAGGTGCACCCGCTTGCTGATGGATGGCGGCACTCCGTTTGATGCCACGCAGAGATAGGCGGCCATGTGCAGCCGACTCACTTTGGTTATATGCAGCAGCTCGCCATCAACCACGTTAACTGAAAGAGAGTTTTATAAAGCAAATGTGTACATTAGATCAAATGGATTATAAAAACTTTAATTTATATTCTTTAATAGATGTAATGTTGCTGCATGTTCGAAAGTAGTCTGCAATTTGGCAAAAATATATGCGAACTTAAGTATCAAAGTGAATGCGAAAATTAATTATTTGTGCACTTTATTAAATATACTATAACCTGATGSGCTGTTTCATTTTCTATTGAAATAGGTAAACTTGTCACACAACTCTTCTTGATCAAGTTCCTAAACCATAAGTATAAACATGAAATACCATCATAGAAGTCATGCAAACAAAATATCGCCTGAGTATCAAAAACAATTCTTTTATAGATATTTTGAGATCATTAGACTCTCGAACACCATATTACTAAACATTTTCTATATAATCCTGACAAACTTTTACGAAGCTACATTATAATCCTGCCATGACAGTGGCGCCAGTAGCCAGTAGTAGCGCCTAGGCARCAGTGTAGRAAARTTATTCTTATCTACGATAACTCGTTACAAATTATAAACACTTGAATCGCCAATTACACCAAGAGATCGATCTCTTAAAACGATAGTGTATAATATGCAGCTTGTGCAAGAATTGAAGCCGCCCGACCTTCTCAGGCGACATCGCTTCGATTTATGAGCTCTTGAAAAGTTCCCAGAAGTTTTTTTCGGGCAAATTTTATTCAGCGATGAGGTATACAAGGTGCGTTCCAAAGTAAGCAGRACTTTTTGAATCTAGCGCCCCCTGGTGGCGCCATCTATCTATCGACTGGTGCGTTAGAAATTGGAAAAATGCATTTGCCCATGAAAAGAAAGCGTTATGCAGACGTGTTACTCCATTTTGTATTATTTTCATTCCGATCCTCGTTTTTAAAGCGGCCAATAATATGTGAATTGCGTTATTGGTCAGGCAGTAATCCACAAGTACTCCATGAGTGACCATCCCAAAAAATTAGGGTTTATAGGCCGGCAGCATTATTGGACCGTACTTCTTCYGTGATGATCCAGACGTTACTGTGAATGGGAATCGCTACCGCTCAATGATAACCGAATATTTTTGAGCCGAATATCTGATGGCACTCTTCACAAAAATGAACAATTTCATTAATATTCCAAACCGTTTTCGTTTTATTAAAAAAAAACGTTTATAACACTCTTATTGCAAACCGCGTTAGTTATTTTTTATTTTTCATTGACTGCTTTGACTGTTGCGTTCTTGCGAGAGCTGTAAGCAATTTGTCTGGTGTAAATTTAATAACATCAGTGCAATTTTTCATCCTAGTTCGAAATTTTATATAACAAAATATTTTTATGAGCTATGCTTTTCTACTGAATTCCGAATGAGAACTTAAAGTTACAGTTAATTAAACTCCACTCTACATAAATCTACGTTTGCCGCTGAGTCGAAGTTTCAGCGATTAGGGTGGAGGTTATATTGCATTATGCTACATTAGCATCACATGATACTTTTATGGTGCGTGGAGTGCTCTTGCATATCCTTCATTAGGAGTCTTGAACGAAAACAAATCTTCACAGAACTACTTCTTTGGAATGATAAGTATTATAATACAACTTGCAATAAGTTAAACATGTTCCATGAAGACTATGCTTTGCTCTCCCATATCTCTGGACAACTCTGCATCAAGCAATTCAATGACTGCATAATCCCTAGTTGTGATCATTATACGAATCAGAATGTCCAAAAAATATTTTTTTTTTTTTTGTTTTGCATTTTCGTTAAGTGTAATATCTTAAAAATATTCTTTGATSTGGTAATTAGTTTTTGAGTTATTCAACAAATAACAAAGAGAGCTTGGGCACTTCAAAGCGCTATTGTGAAACTTCAAACACGTTTTTCCCAAAACTATGTTCTTTAAACTGGTGACAACTGTAACTCGAGAACCGCTCAGTAGATTTTATTGAAATTTATACAGCTTTTAGGATACATAATAAACTCGGGCCTGATCGAAGAATTTTTTTTTCAAAAATTTCGATTTTTTAAGACCAAATAACTGTTGATTCTTTCCCAAAAATTTAGACAAAAATTTCCTGGGGTCGTCATTCTGTTAATTTTTGAAAAAACAAAAAATCCTTCGATCAGGCCCAGGATTATCTATTTATAAAACTAATTTTTGTCCGATTGATTTTAGATGAATCTCCAAGAACGTATGGTGGTCACCGCAAGTACCTTTTTTAGAACTGAAACAACTATAACTTTGGAAATATTTTTTTTTTTTTTTTGTTTTGTTGAAATTTTCGTGGCTTCAAGTCAATACATTCTATAATAATGTCATATTACTACTTTTGTAAAATAACACGATTTAATAGCAAAAAAAAATAATGCAAAATGGAATTTTTTCGTGGCGTCGTGCGTTTTACTACCCCTAACCCCTTAAGTAAAAGTATTTGAAACTGGAATCCAAATAACGAAAAATGTATTATTAAAACTCGGTAARTGTTCTATAATGAGCGGAAGAATACTTGAAACATTTTTCGCTTTGATTTAGCAAGGCAAATAAATCAATAAAAACATATCATGGCATTCTCCTTTTATTTCAAGTAATTTACAGTTAATTACCACCAATTCCCTCAGTGAACGTAATGTTTACTCTTATTCAATGTTTGATTTAACTTACCGTGTTCACCGCCGATAAGCATTTCCTCGCCATCTTCTCGCCGCCACATCACATATGGCTCCGGATAACCGCGTGCTTTGCACATAAGTGTCACATTCAGACCTTCACGGACCACCATGTCATTGCTGGTCATGCTTTCAATTATGACGGGAGGTACTGAAACGAGAGGATTTGTATTTGAGTTTGAAGAAATAGTTATATTTCTGCAATTGATGATTAGTTTGAATATTAAATAATATTCTTCATCAATTGAAAGAAATTTTGAAATTAAACCAAGTTTAAAATAAATATTTAAATTGATAAACTTACCYACAACTTGTAGATAGCCCTTTTGCGAGCGCATTGGRTCCGTATTCACTTGACACATGTACCAACCGCGATCGCTCTCTTCCACCTCCTTAATATGCAAGTACCAAGAGCGATGATCATTATAACTCAGACTGATGCGATTATTTTGCGATATGACGTTGTGATGTATGGAGAGTATTGTCTGTGTGTCCACACGCACCCAAGCGACCTGCAAGAGTTGCCAAGAAGTAACACTTTTTTATAATATATTACTTTAACTTATACTATTTAGATGTATAGGAACTTTCTGAAGGTGAACATAATTGCATAATACTGGAACGTTCCAAATATCTGAGTTTGCATGTGTGCAACCTCATCCACATGCAGCTTTCAATCTAATGAAACCTGACAAATTATCAATGKGTTGCTGTCGTGCTTTGACAAACATTAATCAAAATGTCTTTGCCACATTTCAAAATCCTCATTCAACTACCACAAATTTGTGTTTAAGTGCTGCCATCCTTAATTGTCAATTACTTGTGAGTGTGTGAATTAATACTAGGGTAACTCGTTGGATAGCAAGATTAGGAATATTTTCAAAGCACTTCAATTTWCTTTTGATCAAAAAATATGTTATTGTACTATGAAGTAGTCTCCTTTCTTAGCAATTTTTGTATTCTTTAATTAGATTTTCTTTTTAATTGTGAGTGCTAAGCCTTGCCGCATCCCAAATGTTCAATTACTAAAACACACGAGTGCTCACCGGCTGATGCCAAAAAGTTATCCAGGGACGGCAATGTGGAGGTTAGCTAATTACTTGGCATAAATATAGGCAAAGATTATGTTAGTTCTTGCCAAATCCGATAGTTTACTTTGCACGCTCGCTTCGAGGACCAAACTGTATCGCACCCTGGAAGTCTAGAAAGCTATAGCGGCTATTGAAAAGGAATTAGGCCGATTCGGTCTGATGAGTAACGAAGTTTCGTCGAAATTTTCTGCTGACTACCAGCAGCGGAAAGAGAATGAGCTAGTACGTGAGAACTATATTATATTATATTGTTACTAAAACAAGATGTGTCTTGATGAGAGTTATCGGCGCTCCGCAGCAGCTATTTTCATGAGCTCCCAGAGCGATGGACGCATTTGACATTAAAAGGATCGAATTCGAGACTGACACTATAAATACTTTAAATAACCATGTGAGAGTTATATGCAACGAGGGTGCCCGTGGAGCCTACAATATTCCAAAAACAGTTATTCTTTAATACATAATTGTCAGTTGTCATCGGAATACATCTGAATTTATGAACTGCTGTGTAGTGAATAAACCAGAGCTCCAATGAAACAAATGAAATAATCCGAATCGAAGAGTATTGACCTTTACACTCATGTTTAGGATCACAATCATGCCAAAACACCTGACAGTCCTATTGAAAAGTTTAGCAAACTGTTAAGGAAAATTGCAAAATAGGCTATTTTCGTTCTACCAGAAAGATGTAGATGTTGACAATAATGTTTCTTGAAAATTATTCAATATATATTTAAATAAGTTATGATATGAGATATATGATATATTATATGAAATTATGTAACATACATCTGAATTTATTTATTGAATAATTAATAAAATAGAGTTCATCAATTCTACCCTGGAACATTGGGTAAACGAAAGTCTTGTTTCTTAGAGAAAATATATTATTTAATTATGTATTAATGTAACATTCTTATGTTAAGTCGAAAAGTTTTGACAGACGCTAATATCAACTCTTCTCTTTCTTCTGAACTCTTGGAAAGATTTTTCAGGAAAACATATACAGTAGTATTATTTCAAATGCTGGCCCTGTGAATCTATAATAGTTTTTCCTCTCTCTCTGAAGTTTGTCTTTTCAACCCCAAAATAATTGTCCGGCTTGGCTTGAAATGTGAGCCGTATTGCAGTAAAGACTGACATGAAATAATAGTCAGAAGCAGGAAGGTCTACACCGTTTGTCCGGAAAGTAATAGGACTGATTTTCTTCTGCCGCGACTGATTCCGAGCACCTGGACAGTCAGGACAAATATTTTCGCACGACGTGTTTCTGTGAGTGTTGCAAACCGAAAACAAGTGGAAGTGTGCCAAGAAAGTTTCAACATGTGTGAAAGTGACCYCCRATTTTTTAATAACGTAATCTCAGGTGACGACTCATGGATCCTTGAGTATGATACCGAGACAAAGAGACATTKTGAGATGACAGAGGGGATCCAAGCAGCATGCATCTCGGCTCTCAAGGCCGAGAATGCCTCTCATGACGCCTTCAAAGCAACGCTGCATCTGCGCAGAAGGAASGATCTTATYTTTAAAGATTTTAAAGAACCAATCRTTAGGTTCAATCAATTTRTTTAAARCGACTCAGTCTTATTACTTTACGAACAAACSCTGTAGGCTATGAGACTGTGAGACAAAACTTCTCAGCCACTGTATTTCGAATAGGTTTTAACCGGTCATACAAGCCCAGCGTTCCTATGATGAAAAATTCTTGTCTTACGTCTAGTCTAGTCTTACGTGTTTTCGGTATCGTTCTCCATTGATGGGATCAAAACGACTTTATTTTTAATTTTTTCATCCTCACTTCACATATCTGTCAGTTTTCTTGCTTTTAAATTTAGCTGGCTGCTTTTGCTCGTGTTGAAGTGACTGTTCGAATAGATTCGAAAGATTCCGAAAGCTCTTCTTATGTTTGGCAACAATTTAATACTTCCTATTCTTCAATCTTTTTTGTAGGACTGGCTTCGTCTTCCAATTCAAAATCACCGTGCAAGCAACTGTTTGCTTAGATTTTCTTTATGTTAAAAACAAAGTTTGTTATATTTGAATGTACAACAATTATTGTTGCTTGTACTTCAAATTATTATATACCGACAAAAAAAAATCATAGGAATAGTAGTTTTCTAACGCATGTTCTTAAATGGGAATAGTGAAATAATAATCAAGCTAGGTAATTTTTTGACCAACCACATGAAATGTAGTTAAAGAACTTAGTTTCACGTTAAAAAGTCCTCTCATACAAAAAAAGTTTTGAATTCACTTGTAGCAGCGTTTTCGGTATCAGTAAGGATCGGTCTACAAAAGACTAAATGTGATCACCGTGACGTTAAAAGCAAATGCAAAAACAAATGTTTTTTGTGGTCCTGAATTACCTAAGAATTTTTCAATCGAAATATATTTATAATAACAAAATACTCTTCTATGATATTTTTTGATCATTTTATTTWATTTTCAAGCACCAATATTTCTAGYAACTCACCCTAGTGCGAATGTGTTMAAATATTCTSTTTGTCACGCGTAATCGCCCCACATACACTACATGTTACTCATACGCCATGTGTGCACTTAGGTAGTGAGAGACTTGTTTTTATATAGTAGGTATGTAAGTACGCACGTTCTATTAGGCACTATCTCCCGCACTTACGCTTATGCTGAAAACATTTAATCGACAGCTGCTAATTTATGCATTCAATGAGGCACTACAAATTGTTGAAACTGAATTGTTGTTGTTCAAAAACTTTGTTAGTGGGGGAAATTAGTGCAAACTTATGGCTATGACATGGGAAAACGATTCAGTATCTACACATATGAACAATTAATTATCGTGTGTAGTAAACCAATATATGGTATGTATATATTTAGAATGAAAGTTTTCTAAGAAAGTGGCAATGTGGATAGGAAATTATCTAAGGAAGCATAGTTAAAAAAAAAAAAAAAATTCGATAGTTCTCCTTACTGAATTGGCTGTTAAAACTGGCAACATAACGCTAAGACTTAACGTAAACGCAAAACCATTAAATAAATATTATCCTTATTATCTAAAACAGACATTTAATTGGCCTTTCCTGACCAACCATATGATTACGTTCAGAGGACGTTCAGAGGGGAACAATATATTTTCTCAGGAATGAAGATTGCTTCCGCTCAATGATTTGTACTTTGTTTATACGCCGATGGAGCAAGATTAATAAGATTCTTCTTYGATAAACTCTGTATAGAAGTTAGCTTCAAACTAACTGTCTTTTAGTCGAAGAACAGTTATATAAAAAGTGTAAAGTAGGCTGACGCTTTAAATATATAGGCAGTTAATTAGCTTGGTGAGCTGCTAATTAACCGAAAATTTAGGATAAAYGAAACATTCAAGTGCTCTCAGAAGTGTGGGCACTGTAAACTACTTATGACTCTCTCTTTCAAATATCACTTAAGGCGGTAGGTATAGATTATACAGGACTCCACGTCCTGTAAAACATATCGTTAAATTATTTGAAGAAGTGTACTTGTTGGACAGGAAAAAACATATACTTTTAAGAAAATGGAGTTTCTGTATTATTTTGGGAAATGTCACAATAATTAAAAATTAAATATATATAGTATACGATTTCTACTTTAAAAAAATGTTCCACCTACGAGGAATTATAACGAAAGAGAAAAAGATCAAACATGCTTTTAATGAGTTTTTAACGATATCTAGTTTCAAMTTGGACATCACCTTTGAATCCTACATCAGAATTAATCTAACTAAATAATATATCAATAATATCAACGTGTCTTTAACTTTAGGGTTAATCATAAATTCATTTCATTTCTAGATTTTCAGACGGCATASGGATATTTGTGCTGGGAGGATAGAGTCATGAGTAGAAGTTCACGCAAGTCAGGAAAGTTCTCTTGCATGCCATTCACTTGGGAGTGGTCAGAAACGATATTTTACAAATAGCTCAAGCAGCTCACGATTTCCGGTCTTTGACCGAGTATCCTCTGGGTAGCCAGAAAACATCCGTTTGAAGGCGAACTAAAGTGAGCAGGCAAAACATTCCCTAAATAAGGATGCCGCTGAGTTTGGGATGCGCCATATAAGAAAACGACCCAAATGAAAACGTTTAAACAGCCTCGAATGAGAAACCCCCCTTTTGATGACGTCCATGACAAATGCACTAAGTATAACGATTTAAGTGCAAGCACCTGAAATGTTCAGTCCCTTAATTGGAAACGTGCCGCTGCCCTGCTGGTTGATGTCCTCGTGAAAATAAAACCTGACATCAYCGCCGTCCAAGAAATGCGATGGACGGGACAAGGACAGATACAAGAATTTCCATGTGGCATTTACTACAGTGGCCATATAAAGGTGCGCAAGTTAGGTGGGGCATTCGTGGTGGGAAAGATATTCCGTCGTCGAGTACTGCCATTCAAAACCGGTAGATGAATGTATAGCCACAATTCGCATCAAAGCGAAGAAGTTCTTCAAAAAATCGCCCATTTGGTCCCATACCCCGACGGAGGAAGAGGACGATGCGACCAATAATACCTTGTACGAGCGCTTGAAACGCACCTATGGGAGCTGCCCCCGCCACGATGTCAAAATCGTACTTGGTGATTTTATCGCCAGTGTAGGCAAGAAAGTATGGGTTGAGGTTGATCGACTTCGCCGCGAAATATAGTATGTTCATATGTAGTACCAGCTAAGAGCAGAGGAAAATTTACCAAGCTACCTGGTTTCTCCAGATCGAAAAGCCACCAACCAGGTCGTCGTTGCAACCAATTAATTCTCCCACACTTCAACAAATACAATGTCCTTCCTTAGCAAAACCTCCCATCGCAACAGACAGCCGAATGATCGACCACAACACGTGCGGGATGAGAATGAAAGGAACACTTTTCCAGCCTGCTGAATGATAGTGAAATCCCCATTCGATGGGGATATAGTAGACGTTCCATTGACCTTCCATGAGGAAGTTCGAATAGCAATTACCTGTCTGAACAACAAAAAAGCGGCGGAGCTGGATAGATTGCCGGCCGAACTATTCAAACACGGCGGCGAAGAGCTGACAAGGAGCATGGATCAGTTTCCTTTTAAAAGTTAGTCGGACGAAAGAATTCTCAGCGATTAGAGTTTAAGTGTGCTCTGCCCAATCTACAAAAAGGGAGGCCCCACAATTTGCGCCAACTACCGTGGGATAAGCCTCCTCAACATGGCGTATAAGGTTCTATCGAGCGTATCGTGTGAAAGATTAAAGCCCAACGTCAATAAACTGTTTGGACCTTATCAGTGTAGCTTTAGACATGGCAAATAAACAACCGACCAGATATTCACCATGCGTCAAATTTTAGAAAAGACCGGTGAAAGAAGATCGACATACACCACCTCTTCGTTGATTTGAAAGCTGCTTTCGACAGCATCAAAACGAGCTGCTTTTATCCAAACTCAAAAAACTAATACGGCTGTGTAAACTGATGCTGAGCAATACCAAAATTTCCATCAGGATCGGGAAGGACCTCTTCGAGCCGTTCGATACCAAACGAGGTTTCAGATAAGGCGACTCCCTATCGTGCGACTTCTTCAATCTGCTGCTGGAAAAAAGCTTTCGTGCTGCAGAATTTAATCGAGCAGGTACAATCTTTTATAAGAGTGTACAGCTGCTGACGTATGCCGATGATATTGATATCATCGGCCTCAACACCCGCGCCGATAGTTCTGCTTTCTCCAGACTGGACAAGGTAGCAACACAAATGGGTCTGCCAGTGAATGAGGGTAAGACGAAATATCTAATGTCATCAAAACAAACAGTAGTCGCACTCGCGACTTGGCTCTCACGTCACTGTTGACAGCCATAACTTATAACTGGTCGTAGATAATTTCGTCTATCTTGTTACCAACAATGTCAGCCTGGAAATCCAACACAGGATAACTCTTGCCAACAGGTGCCACTTCGGACTGAGTAGGCAATTAAGAAGCAGTTCGTCGATAGAGGACGCACAAAACACAAACTCTATAAGCCACTCATAATTGCCGTCCTGCTATATGGTGCAAAGGCTTGGATGATGACAACAACTGATGAGTCGACGCTACGAGTTTTCAAGAGACAAGTTCTGCGAAAGATTTAGAGGAAGACCTCCACTCCGTTGAAAGGACAAGATGGAGAAGGACCTGGCTACGCTTGGAAAATCCAATTGGCGCCACGTAGCGAAAAGAATAAACGACTGCCGTGCAGTTGTTAGCTATAATCGCGTAAGCGGTGTCTACGCCCATTAAGAAGAAGAAGAAGAAAAAGCTTTTAGAAGTATTCTTGTGAAAAGTTTTACGACATATTATTTATGAAATTTTGCGTTCTGTAAAGAATATTTTTCGCGCGCTTCGCTCAACTTATAGCCAACATAATCGGCCTACTGAATCTCGCAAAACCATCACCCATCATGAGACCCAATATTCATTATTGGATAATATTCGATCGAATAGATCACGATCGGCACTCAGTCATGAAAATACTATAAAAAGAAGACTATGAAAAATCGATTCCGCGCCGTTTGCAGCAACTTGGAGTGGCGTATGGAACGACTTTGCGCATTTTATCTTAAACATCGGCCATTGAAACATCGATAAATTTTTAAACTTGTTTAACGTATTTTATTAGTGAGAATAAAAAGTTTATTTCAGAACCATAAATAAGTGAAACACAGTAGTACTCCTTTAATTGATATATATTTTAGCCACCTATTAAAACCTTTTCTCAATAAATAAAAAATAGAAATAGTTTTTGAACAAACGATAAATTATTTATTTAAAACAAAATTCAAAAATTAACATTTTAATAGTCTTTTCCCTATCAAGCGATTTCTTTGTTGTGTGACCGTTGCTCCAGCTTTAGAAAGCAGTCGTTCAATAGGGACTGAAGTGTTCACAATGGATAAATACTTAAAATTCAGGAAATACGTTTTTCATATCATCTTACATTTCTGTTGGATTCTGATTTATAGAAGCTACAGCTGATCCAAGATACATTTGCACTTCAACTTCCGTTGCTGTAATAGCAGATAAATTGAAAAACTTACATTTCATATTTTGGAGGGCCAACTTATTTCAAATATCAAACGGGTTTTCTGTTGCACACTCATCCGAAGATTCCGACGTATTAACGCCGTTATTTGCTTCCTTTAAGAAACTATTTAAATACAAAACTGTTTTGTTTTTAGACAGTGCATCTTTAAAGTGCCGAAATTTGAATCTCGGATCCATACAAATTCAAGTTTGTCATACCTCTTAATCACGTTCTTCTGCAGTTCACTTTTTAGCTCCCCTGCAATAGCGTCTTTAGCTGAAATTTTTGTCAGAGCTTCACTTAAACTGCTTACTAAAGGTATAACCTTGCTAATGGTAACGTAGGTATCAGCCGAAATCTCCCAGGTCACAATTTCAAAACACTTTTGTAATTCAATCACCTTCTTAATTTTTTTTCAGCTCGAAGGCATTAACCATAGAGGGTGCTGGGCGAGTGAGCAATACTTCACTTAAAATAGGAGCTACCTGGACAAAGCTCTCTAACATATAAAAAAAAAAAATGAATTCCATCGCGTTCTTACGTCAAGAATTATTTGTCTATTTGTTTCTTCCGCAATTTATCACTGGCTTTAACACTTCTTCTAATAAACTTAACAATGTCGCGCACCTTAGTTATCAAAGCTAATACTTCGCGGACTTATCTATTGATTGCGTTACAACCAAATTAAGCGTGTTCGCACACAGTGGTATTTTTTTTTCGCCAAACAAACTTCTATTTAATTTCATCATGGTTGAATCATTGTCAGTTACACAAGCAGAAACTTTATTTATGGAAACGTTCCACTCGTTGAAAAGTTCAAACATAGTTTCTTCTAAAAAACTGACTTTCGTGCAGTTCGATTACTCCTAACGTCCCACTCAACAAAATTGTCCAAAAAATGAATAGTTACCCCAAGCTGTCGCACTTACGAATATACTCTTTGAAAATTGAAGACAGCGCTTCATATTCATCCATTCGTAATTTTATTGTTTCTCTACTTGGAACTTTAAAAAGCGGAACCAGTTCTTTCATCTTCTGCAGAAAATCTTTTCCTTCTACAGTGGAAATTGTCCATTATAATATATTTCACAAATGCTTTAGTAATTNTATGGGTTGAGGTTGATCGACTTCGCCGCGAAATATAGTATGTTCATATGTAGTACCAGCTAAGAGCATAGGAAAATTTACCAAGCTACCTGGTTGTCTCCGGATCGAAAAGCCACCAACCAGGTCGGTCATGTTGTGACACGCGAAAGACACGTCTCCAGTGGTTGAGACGTGCATACGCTCCGAGATCCGTACAATATCTTGTTGCAACCAATTAATTCTCCCACACGTCAACAAATACAAGTTCGAACCTTCCTTCCTTAGCAAAACCTCCAATCACAACAGGCAGCCGAATGATTTTTATCAGCAACTCGGTATAAGGGAACTCTGGAACGCCATTCAAGCTCCTTACGTACACCTGCTAACGAAACTATTGGCTTTTGGATTTTTGCTGCCCAATCTACAAAAAGGGAGGCCCCACAATTTGCGCCAACTACCGTGGGATAAGCCTCCTCAACATGGCGTATGAGGTTCTATCGAGCGTATTGTGTGAAAGATTATAGCTCAACGTCAATAAACTGTTTGGACCTTATCAGTGTGGCTTTAGACATGGCAAATCAACAACCGACCAGATATTCACCATGCGCCAAATTTTGGAAAAGACCGGTGAAAGAATAATCGACACACACCACCTCTTCGTTGATTTGAAACCTGCTTTCGACAGCATCAAAAGGAGCTGCTTTTATCCAAACCCACAAAACTAATACGGCTGTGTTAACTGACGTTCAGCAATACCAAAATTTCCGTCAGGATCGGGAAGGACCTCTTCGAGCCGTTCGATACCAAACGAGGTTTCAGACAAGGCGACTCCCTATCGTGCGACTTCTTCAATCTGCTGCTGGAAAAAAGCTTTCGTGCTGCAGAATTTATTCGAGCAGGTACAATCGCGACTTGGCTCTCACGTCACTGTTGGCAGCCATAACTTATAACTGGTCGTAGATAATTTCGCCTATCTTGGAACCAGCATAAATACCACTAACAATGTCAGCCTGGAAATCCAACACAGGATAACTCTTGCCAACAGTTACTACTTCGGACTGAGTAGGCAATTAAGAAGCAGTTCGTCGAGAGAGGACGCACAAACTCTATAAGCCACTCATAATTCCCGTCCTGCTATATGGTGCAGAGGCTTGGACGATGACAACAACTGATGAGTCGATGCTACGAGTTTTCAAGAGACAAGTTCTGCGAGAGATTTATGGTCTTTTGCGCGTTCGCGAAAAGATAGCGGTTACGCTGGCTAGGTCACGTTGTTCGAATGGACGAAAACACTCCAGCTCTGAAAGTATTCGACGCAGTACCCGCCGGGGGAAGCAGAGGAAGAGGAAGACCTCCACTCCGTTGAAAGGACCACATGGAGAAGGACCTGGCTACGCTTGGAATATCCAATTGGTGCCAGGTAGCGAAAAGAATGAACGACTGCCGTGCAGTTGTTAGCTATAATCGCGTAAGCGGTGTCCACTGTGTGCGAACCAAATCAATTTTCGAAGCACTTTTTCCACTCCGATTGAGACACCTTCAAAACATGGTTTTTGAATGCTTCAACAGCATCTTCTGGCGACGAAAAACGTTGACCACGCATTATTTTCTTGATGTGTGGGAATAAAAAGAAGTCACTGGGTGCCAAGTAAGGGCTGTACGGCGGATGACCCATCAATTCGACGTATCAATGCTAATACTTCGTGGACTTATCTATTGATTGCGTTACAACCAAATTAAGCGTGTTCGCACACAGTGGTATTTTTTTTCGCCAAACAAACTTCTATTTAATTTCATCATGGTTGAATCATTGTCAGTTACACAGGCAGAAACTTTATTTATGGAAACTTTCCACTCGTTGAAAAGTTTAAACATAGTTTCTTCTAAAAAACTGACTTTCGTGCAGTTCGATTACTCCTAACGTCCCACTCAACAAGCGTAAATTGTCCAAAAAATGAATAGTTACCCCAAGCTGTCGCACCTACGAATATACTCTTTGAAAACTGAAGACAGCGCTTCATATTTTTACCCACTCGTAATTTTATTGTTTCTCTACTTGGAACTTTAAAAAGCGGAACCAGTTCTTTCATCTTCTGCAGAAAATCTTTTCCTTGTACAGTGGAAATCGCCCATTATAATATATTTCACAAATGCTTTAGTAATTTTCCTTGATTCAGGGCCATCTTGGTAAGAAGTACTTTTGACCTGCTCAAAAAAGGCTTTCACATTAGTTTGAATCAGCGCTGGCAACTGATCCGATACATTTTGCAGTACTGACCGAGTACTGTACTAGGAGACGATTCAATACACGCAGTCTTCTTATTACTATTGTCRGATAACTCACTTGAMGCTGTCGTCCCAGCRGTTGGTGATGTGTTAATTATTTCAGAAATKTTTCGCTTTTTTGGTTCCGAGTGCGGCGTAGTTTTGGAGGAGCATTATGCATTATCAACTTGATCGAGTAATACCTTTTCATGTACATTCTCAACGGGACAGCGAAGATTCGACGTGTTACCTGATGTTCTTAATTTCTTGTTGCAGAGTTTGTATGTGGCGGAAGCATCTGAATTTCTTATAAAGAAGCTCCAGACCTTTTTTTTTTTAATTTTGAAGGCAGTATTTTGGAAATCTGAACTATTATGTATGTATATATTTAAACGTCTAACGCAATTATTTACATATATTTTATATTCACTACACCGGTAACAAAGTTGTGATTGACAACAGATGAATTCGAAACATAACTTATATTACACGCTCAAAAACAACTTCTAGCACACATAGCATGAAATAGACTGTCACTTAAAATGTATTTTCGATTTTTTGTAAAAYTTATTTCGCATTAATTCATAAGCGAATTCTCAGTATTATTCAAGTGCACATTGAACCAACGAATTCTCCGTATTTTACAACAAAACACACGACAGTTTGCTAAAGCGTTTGGAAGCATATGTTTTCGCATTAATACCGAGAAAAAGTGCTGCAAAGTTGTGGAGTAAAATTTTAAAAAACATCGACATAAAACATCGATCCAGGCAATATCGATGTAGCGATGTTTTTTAAAATCACAACATCGATGCTTTTTGGCAAAAACTTTTTGGCTTTTTGGCAAAAACATCGATGTTTCTGAAACATCGATGCATCGTTTRCATCCCTAGCAAGAACTAAGGCGGCTCGACTTTCCCAAGCGATACCACATCGYTCTATGGGCTCTTCAAAAGTTGCAAGAAGATCCGACGTAACTAAGCTAAATTTAGTTCAGCGATGAGGTCTATTTTTGGCTCCTGGGCATTTGGGACGAAGACCAACCTGAAATATTCCAAAGCTGACGTTTCTTCAAAAAACAATGGTTTGGTGTGGTTTGTGGGCCGATGGAATCATTGGTACATATTTCTTCAAAACTGATCCTGATGAGAAGGTAACCATAAATGGAGACCGTTACCATAAATGGAGACCGTTATCTCGCCATGATAACCGACTATTTAATGCCTCAAATTAAAGCTCGTGATCGCCGAGACATTTGGTTTTAAGAAGATGTCGCTACTTTCCACACATCACATCAATCAATGGATTTATTGAGAGAACACTTTGATGGGCAGATAATTTCACGTTTTGGGCTGTCCAATGGAACGGCCTATGATATTACAACTTTAGACTTTTTGCTGTGGGGATRTGTAAAGTCTAAAGGGTATGCGCACAATCTTGCTTCGATTCAGGGCTTGTTCGAATGATAATAAATATTTCACATTTCTGATTCTATGGTTTTTCTCTAAAGAATTAGGAAACATAGAAGTGGATCACCCTATATATAAATGATCAGGTTAACGAGACAAGTTGAATTCCGGGTGACTGTCTGTCTGTCTGTCCATCTTTTTCCGTATTTCCTCGATTTTTTAATTTCACATAGCGACATTTTATTTCAGATAAAGTTTTCTTGAATTCAATGGCTTATTAAGATCTTTAAGGCTCATATTACTCGGTGGAACGTATAAATTGTTATTAATAATAATTATATAACTAGATGTTCGACTTATTTACCTTATATCCTTTCAGATTATCGACGACGCACGCCAGTAGCGCATCTCTGCCCACAGATACTGTCACGTTATTGATGGGTTCCGGAAAGCCAGGCGCAGTGGGATCTRCAAAAGTAAGTTTACATATTTAACAACTTTTTTCTGGTTTGCATTAGGAAACTAGCTACAATTTACTCTATCTAATTTCAAAAAAGAAACATGTTAAGTCTTTTCGAGTGCAGCACCAACGGGAGACTTCTACGTAAAAGGCGCAGACTTCGCCTCACTCTTTAAAAGAAAATTCATAATTGTCAATTTGTTGTGTTTTATCTTTATTTGCAAACCACTCGCCATCAATCATTTGCAACAATMCGCTGTGAGCAAAACTTTGTCGCACAAAAACCCTCCGAGCCGCCCATACAGCTCGCTCGCCCACAACAGTGGCAGACAAAAGACGCAACTTTCCTAAGAGCAGTAATTGCAGAGAAATGTTTGTCAACTTGCTGATTTTACGATTACAATATTGCACTGGTAAACTTTTGTTGCACAACATTTAATGCGACAAAGTTGCAATTACACGCGCATTTTCAATTAAAGCGGAAAATATCCAGTGTGGTCGCAAGGAGGCGGACAAGAAAGAAATGTGAAGAGTGTAAGCTGCGCATTTGCTCACTTGCTTCTCGAAGTAGCCCACCCACGCATTCTAGGGCTGCATAACCCGCATAAATCCTTGTCGCTGCAAAATTTCTCAAACCTTCCTATTTGTTACTTTCTGCTTCTTTGCCAAATTTTTCTCATTATTTCGTCTACTGTGTCCCATGCCAACTGTTTCTCCCTCAATTCTGTTACTTTTTCTCTGACAAATAGAATTAAAGGTTTGCTCTATGCCTTGCTATAGCAGTATATTTGTCTACAGCAAACAGTATCTTTGCAATCCTTTTCTACCCCAAACGTTCGAAGTTACCCTAGAAGAGGTCTGTAAGTATTTCAAAGTATGCTTACATTTGTGGACATTCCTCTATGTGCTATTACTTAATGAAAATAAAAAACATAGTAAACACAGTTTTTTCGTCTTATTCTACTTTTAATTACCATTTTCGTCGATCTTCTGCGCGTCCTGCACCCGCGTGTGTTTGCCTGCAAATAGAAGGAGCGAAAGAGAAGCGTTGTAAATTAATAAAATTTTATTGCAGTTTTCTATTTGTGTGTGTTTGTTTGTGTCTTCGAAATATAGTCGTAGTAGATAATGCAATAGTTCGTAAAACTTAGTTGCCAAAGTAGTAAAATATGACAATATGTGTATGTASATACATATGTATGTAATATTGTCAACGGCCAGCTAATTTCGACGATCGTAAAAATGCTCAAAGGACCTCCACCCAAATGCCGCAGTGTAGTTTTGAAGAATCGTGCACGGCGAAGGGCAAGCCCTGGCGACACTCAAGTTTGCTTTGGTGTCATTAAAAATTTTCTACGAGTAACAGCTATAAATGAAATATGAAGGCAGCAACATTTTGGCTAATATTTAGAGACATGACCAAAAATTAGAAAAATGCGAGCCAGATTTCACATAATGCCTTTTAATTACTTTCAATGCCGTAAAATAGATATGTACGTACATACTATATTTCATCGAACAATGTGCAATCCAATTTCCCTACAATGAAATTTTTGAGAATATGAGTACAATGTACTTTGCTGTAACAATGTATCTATTTGAGCATATCAAAGGCTGAAAAAACTGTCTTATTACCATTATATTACGGAAAACCCAGATAAAAAGTAAACTTGGGCTTCGTTGATGCCTTAAGATCCTTCTGCAACTTTTTTAGCACGAAACAAATATCTTTRTCTTGTTCAAAAAATATATAGTAATTGCTACGATTTTGCAGTATTTTGTACTTTGCCTCAAAATGGGCCTCTGTTTCAGTAACAAACTCTTAAATTTGTTTTAGCAAGGTAAAAGAAAAAGTAGAGAGTTTTAAATCAATTAGAGGCCAAATTCAATATCGATGATTTTTCTGACATAAGATCGCACTAAATTCCGTATCTCAAGAACCGATTGCATTRGAGCTGTGTAAGTCTTACCACACTACTGTGGGCAAAATATAGTAAGACTTTTCTTTTTCAATACTGATTAGTGTTTAGTATATTTATAAAGTACATAAAGTGCATTCGACGATTTTACGATGAGTGAAATTATTCAATAAAGCAGATCCATTAAATTTCGTGTGCATAATCAAATTTCTGGTGTTCAGAATGTTGGTCACGGCTTTCGGTGATAATTGTTTATTGCGAGAAAGTATTTTAGATTGGTTCAAACTATTGAATCAAGATCAAGACCATGAACCACATCAAAAATGAGAGCATGATTGGTTCCAAAATCRYTAAATTTTTTCAATAAACAGCATCGCGTTAACGTCAGTGAACAATGCTTACCAACTACGAGGATATCACGCAACATATTATTACTGGCATTTAGTCTCGGATCTCTGCTTACTACTCGGAAACAGACGATCAATCGGCCGAATACATATTGTGGTAAAGGTAGCCGAAAAATCAGCTCAGACATCAAAGTTTTGTTGTCAGTTTTCTTCGATTATTGAGGTGTGGTGTACTTCTAATTTATTCTGCCCGGCCAAACCGTCAACAAGAAATACTATTTGAATGTTATGCGTAATTTTCCCTTTTTTTTTTTTTTTTTTTTTTTTTTTTTTTTTTTTTTTTTTTTTTTTTTTTTTTTTTTTTTTTTTTTTTTTTGTTTTTGTACCACGATAATGCACCGTCGCTTACTGCATTGATTCTGGCACAAGTGCTGAGTCTCATGATGGTGAATGAGAGAGTTTGTGAATTTTGTTTGTTGGGTGGAATCTGGTATACATTCAGCCGCTTTCGGCAGCCACTACATGTACTGCTCCTCTCCATCTGTGGACATTCTCTAACGTAATGCCGTGTGAGAATATTGTCTTAAATGCCGCCTGGGTTTTGACGCTTATATTAATATTCTTTATGTTTTTTCCTGCGTTGTTATCTATCTTAGCCACTTTTCTGAATGCAAAGGCTTACGCCTGGAATATATTTCAATATGACGCCCACTTCATTATCCATTTTTYATCCGTCTTTGTAGATGTTGTAAGTTCTGTTGATGAGTAGTKTGGTCCTGTGCCATCCACTCTTACTCTRRTGTGACTTGAARCCTTCTCTCCCAGATAAAGCATGAGGGTTAGTGATCTATTTTATTCACTAACCTCTTGCTTATAGAACCATGCTYGAATGTTCTTGTAGTGAATTCGCCTAACACTGCCMAACTTGTAGYTGAATTWGCTGCAGAGCTTTTCACTGYAATGTWGATTGATTATATTCATAGCGCTCCTGTTTTGCAGAGAACAGTAAGAGCGGTCTCTGCTCCAACCGAAAAGATAGTTTAATAGAGTATCTGAAGGCATAAGTATAAGGAAAATTATATTATATATTATATTAAACTTTCTTCGAAAGTTAGTCTGCCTAGAATAAAAATTGATATTACAGATTTTTGGTTGCTTCGTTCAAAAGCTTTCTTATAATATTATATGTCTAGCTTAGAAMTACATAAGCGCGAAATAAGGACAAGTTAAAATTTTTACAGCTTCATATGTGGGTCAACATTTGCGCCTATCTATTTCCTTTCCAAAATTAATACAAAGATTATTCTTAGTTGCTGTTATTACCTATTGATTTCTACGTTCACATTCATTGCTTTAACATTTTATTATTTTTCTTCGTTGTGCATGAGCAGATGCCTGCCATATTCCGTTAAATATCATAGCTCTCATTTTCACCCAAAAGGCTTGCTTTCTATTTAACCCTCTGCACGAGAAGAAAAACTAAATAAACTGTGTCAACTCAACGCAGTGAGGTCGTCGACTGTCACTTTTTTACTTAAAGCGACAAAATTTCCAAATAACTCGAYTCGGAAAAATGTCGACTCACTTGCCACCAGGGCAACCTCAGCGGCGAAGGAAGGAAATATGCACGCTCTCCTACAACAGGATATCAACGCAAACCAGCTGGCAACAGCTGTTGCAACGATAAAGCGCCCTGGAGACGGCGCTTCAGCATACAAAGGAATAAATGCCGGTTAAGGCATCGCTGATACCAGAGGAGTAAATTTCAGCAATGTGCGGGTATATGGCTGCGTCACTGCTGTCAAAACTGATTTCTTGTCATCAACAGCAGCAGGAGCCGCTCCATCTCCAATGGCGAATGGAGTTAATATTTTTTTGACAAACATTTTAGTATGAGTTGCTACTCGCACCACTTTCCTTACGCTGCCGTRAATATATAGCACTTCGTGTGTATACACTCGCACAAAGCACATAACTGGCGCTGGCGATACTTCATATTTTGGCAGTGCATATTTCATATCAGCAGCCTTCAAGCGCGAAATTGCYACATTGCTGCCACGTGCTGCATGTTGCATGCCACTTTCCAGTTTTACCTGCTAACCGAGTCAGCAACAGCTGCAATGGCTTGCGAGCGCAGCAGGAAGCTGCTACTTACATGGCTGTTCTGCTGCTTACTTGCCACACTATTTCCTGTTGCAGCAGCGCTCGCGTTACGGGAATGTTTGTGTGTTTGTTTGTTTCACAACGGAATTTGTACTTTTCAATGGATTTTTTAGAAATAGTTGGGTCGTTTTTGCGCACATAAAATAAGGCATAGTTTGTAGGATAAAGGCAAACCCAGCAAATAAAAGAGACAACATTTTTTCGAAATTTAAACCATGTGTACCTGTTTATGCTTTCGTTGTTGATATACATTGCAATTTGAGATCTCAATATGACCACTGCGAGCCGGCCGACTGCATCATTTTTTGGATCTCAATGATTGAAAAAATGTGTTACTGCCTTAGTATTTTATTAAAGTGCTATATCTATTATTTGTCTTAAAAACTCCACGGATGACGTTACTCCTTTGGAACCACTGTAAAATTTTCTTTCAATCAGAACTCTGCAGACTGCTTTCCCCACTACCATACAACCAATGGGAACATATCCACTAGTAGCAGTGTAATAAGTCAATGGAGTTTTATGGGCCAAGACAGCGATTACCACAGGCTGGTACACCAGCTACCATACTTCCATTTATCTGATTTTCATACATAAAAACTAAGAATACACAAACAAAGAAGGAAAATTTAAGTCCGGGTATAACCGAACATTTCATACTCTTGCAACTTGCAAGCATTTAAGCCAGGGAAATAACTTCAGGTAGAGCTTGTTAGTTATATGGACGATATGTCAAGTTTTCAGTGGATTTTATTTACTCAGCGCAAACGCTGACCAAACCAGGATTGCCTGTCAAGAAGGGTTTACTGTATGATTAGTGGGATTGGCAGGGAATCATCTACTAAGAACTAATCCCTTATGACCAAAATCTTAATTTGGATCTGTCAACCATTAGATAGTCTGAAGTAAGCAATCGCGCAACTCAAGTAAATTGGAAGGTAATTGTGTTCCATTACACATATGGATAGCGATTCGCCAGAAGTTCCGGCGGCTTGATTGGAATGTTTTTATACATCCTTGTTCCACCAAAGAGTTTCGACTTTTAATTAAGTGATAATTACCTCTACTACTACTATTTTCTGTCAATGGTAAATGAYTTAACTGATTCGGCTCAGTAGAAGCTTGTGAAAATCGACTGTCCCTGTTTTATGCCATTATGGACGAAGGCTACGCTGAAAGTATTACTACTGTAGTTCTACTCCTATGAATGACTATYCACTGTTCTCATTTTACTACTCTTATGAAAAAACTAGGTGTTTAATATACCTTTTGTAACTAATCACATTTATCACTCGTAAACTCGACTTACCAGTTTTATGCTTTTGAAAGGTCTTAGTTTTCAATACTTTTTCAGTTTAAGTTAAGCTTTTCTACATAAAATCTAGMAAATTTCTAGTAACGAACAGCCTTATTAAGCTTGGATCTTTCATAATTATATGTTGTACACAGACTGACAATATGGCAATATAAACTGATAAAACGCCAGTATCGTGGTGGTTAGGTTAGTTCGGTAGACCGTTACGTGACCCATGAGGAGGAGTTTAACTTTGCAATACCAGCACAAGACATGAATTTCAATGAATTTCAAGAGGTTCTAATTCCTTACTAACGATACTTCTTCCAGTGTCTCATACCGTRGATCCCCCATGTGCATGAGGCACTGTGAGATAAATGYAAAGGAAATGCTGTATTGTTTTSCTGGTGCCCTCCACCTCACATTTTCGACAGTATTCTCGATCTGTCACTCTTACTCTTCATGTGGCGCTATCTGTAATCAGTTAGCGTTCCAACACTGTTACAGTCACTGTCTCTTGTATCGAGTACCAGTGGAAACTTTACGAATTTCTCCTGCAGTACAGAAACAAAGGTAAAAAGCTGCTYACAAAACCTTGACTTAAAAGGCTGTTGTTGCAGCATTGGATTCGAGAAATCACATGCTTATAAATAGATCTTTTCCGGCCAACGAATGTCAACTTCGCTAAACTCTGAAAATTATTTGAGGAATGTTTACTGTCGCTACTGCAACAACACGGTGTATTTAACCCGCTATACCGATATCCGATTCAACATAATATTTAATATGATTCAGCGAGTTATTCTTTCATACCAATTTTTCTACTCACGAGAAGCACTTTTTTAAAGGTACACAAATATATAC
>NW_017536630.1:939913-961753 GCF_001853355.1 Bactrocera latifrons
GTCCCCATCGCACCCCCCCAAGGAAAATGCGTATGTGAACTCGCAAGCACACCAACTCGCGTTGCAGTTTAAACTCGCTGCATGCTCTATTCATAAAAACTATGCTTCAGTTGAACCGTTTTAGTTGTTATTGCCGCAGGCGAAAGGATAAATTCAGTAGCAACTTKTTACAAATAATGCAATACAAATGCTGCAATTGTTGGTTGCTGCTGTTCCGCGCGGCATTTGCTGCTGATACTTGATATTGTTCTGCTATTTGTTGCAGTTTTATGCTGGTGCTGCCAGTTAAATTGCTAGTTTTGTTTCAAAAAAGTCTAGATTTTTTTAAGCATACACATATAGATATACATACGTCTGTAATGGTGCAATTATCAAGAGTATGGAACTACATGAAATCGACTGCGGTGTGCTTAAATATTTTTTAACTCCATCCCAGCAGTGAAAACCACTGCAACGAGGACTTTGAAACCAGCTGATTTTATTAAGGTTTTTCATGCAAAGCAATTTCAAACAAGAGTAAATATTCTAATTACATAACGGGTCTTTTTTAGAAGTTTTCAAAGAGGCAATTATTTCCTAAGAGTTTATTTTTTTKACAGCTATTATTTGATGTATATTTATTTATCCAGCAGAGTCGGTAATTTGAAATACCATGGATCGCAGCTATTGTGCGATGGAGCAGAGATCGAAGGAGACGCATTTATCCAACTGTCATCGCGCCCATCAATTGTAGCAGTGCCCATTTACTTTATGGAAGATTTTGAGGAAGGATCGTGGCTTGCGGGCCACCAAACCCGAATTTCAAAAAAAAAAGTTTTAGTCAGCTATGAAGCTCCCTTTTGGTAGTTAAACAAAATTGTCGCATATCGAGTAACGATAATCCATCAGTATTTCTTCAGACGCCCTTATATTCTTAAAAAGTCACTGTTTGGTGTGTTCTAAGGGCAGAGAGWACTATTGRTTCATATTTCTTTAAAAATGAAGCCAACCATAATGTTACAGTAAATGTGGAATGACGAATGAYCACGGCACTATATGACATACAGCTGMCGAAAAARTTAATTTMTTGAAGGATATTTTCAATRARCGCATATTCTCGCTCTTKGACCTCCAAGATCGTGCGATATAACACCRCGGGACTATTTTTTATGGGTTTATGTGAAGTCAATTGTGTAAGCAGTTAAGCCCGAGGCGATTGACTGCTTGAATAGAATATTCGACAGGCTCGAAAATTGCGCGTTTTGGGCTGAAATTTATTCAACCTTGAATGAATTTTTAAAATATAATGGCAAACCCTTTTCTTTATATCTTACAAATTCTTGTCATAACATGAAATTATATGTGTTTGATTTGTCTAARATTTATCCGCATGGAAAGTTTTCTATATGTCTAAAATGCCATTATTAAGACCTAGTCTGATCTAATTTGATGTTTGCAAATTTCAGCCTTTTATAATATATTTGGTAGATTTCCATAGATTTAGCTGGTTTGTTTCACAATAGCTACCTTTACTTTTAGTTAGCCATCATGAAGTCCCACGGGTTATGAATATATTCTTATACCAAATACAAAACAACTTTTCAATTATTTATTTTAGTGCGGGTGCCCCATAATCAAAAAAAAAAAGAAAAGAAAGTTATGTCATCTTGAGTACCAGTCACTTTACTACTACTGTACTGCTTTGCTTTTTACTGAAATCTGATAACTTTCTTTCCTTAAGGAAAAACGTGCAAAAAATATCAATTGTTCGTGTGAAAAGTAGAAAATCGCCTGATTAGTTGCTTTTCACACTAGTTGTAAAGCGATTTATAACTGACTGAGTTGACTGCAGGGTACATGCAAAGTACATATGACTGTAGGTGTAGTTGTGCTTGCCAGTGTTGCGCTGTTGTTGGAACAAAGTAACGCTTATCGTTTTATTTTTTTCATATCCACGGGCGGTGGCAAATGAACTGGTGCTTTAGGCAAAAAAATAAAAGATTTAAACATTAAAAATAATACTCGAATTTGTTAGAGCTCGAGCCAATTTTTTTGCACATTTTCTGGGAATGTTTGTGCTTAGTTCTTGTTGTCTTTTATACAATTGATTTAGTTAAACGTTAAAGTTTGTACAATTTTAATTGTTCTAATTCTTTCTATTGGATAATAAATACAATCCAGTTTTTCATTTAAATTAAATTTATACTTTTAGGAATGGAACCGCATGCATTGCTGAATATAAATGCACTGGCCGCCGTTTATGCTACTATAATAGTCTAAGTATCCATTGATCGACCGCAGAGTATATATAAACATCCTATAGCCACATCCCGTATTGACACACCCCATATTTCCGCAACCAAAAAATATCTAACCTTAATCATCAGACTCATTACCTTTGCTTCTCTATAAAGTATATCTAATGAATCCTGGACAATCTATCAGATGTAAGTTACTGATACATATTACTGAAACTCGAGCTTCTCCAACTATCTAATTTTCAGCTAAAATATGGTTTTGGCACAAATTATATCTGCCATTCCGAAAACGTCGTCATTGCAACGTTGTGACCTATTGCCCCCATACCTTAAATTGGTTGTGTTTCGAAAATTCTAAAGGCAGACTCTAAATACAATTTATGGAGAGTAAAATATGGTGTACCTAGCACGCTTCCTCTCAATAAAGGTCAGTTTTATTAGATGAAAATTAGTAGGGATCTTTCTTAATAAATAAAATGTTTCAATTATCTTTAGTTTTGCACATTAGTGAGAAATACTCTCTCGACTACCATACTATACTAAATACTAAATGTAGCTTTGGATTAGAAATAATCAGCATACAATGCTTCTTCAAGCTTCAAGAAATACATCTAGTTATAATATAATCTACATATTAGTTTGTCAAAAAAGTCTTGCRTTATTTTCGCTAGTTGGCGCTGAGAGCGCACAGTTCTAGTTTTATTCGTCGCATCCGGTCATGCTATACCTTTTTGGAAAGCTCATTTCACGCGCTAACACATGCTTGATTGATTGTCGTTTCTTTTAAGTCATTCGTGAGTAATAGTGTCTCGAAAATTGGGATAAAATCGCTRAATTGGTCGAAAGAGACCGGCATAGTAGCAGCCAAGAGCTGGGCATGAGTTATCAAGAAAACATTTTATGAACAATTGAAAATTGTACCGCAAAAATACCACACGACTTTTTTGACAACCTAATATGTACTGTACATATACCCTTGTGAAAATATAACTTCATAAAGCTAACCAACTATTTCTCCAACTATTATTCCACACACTTGACCCCAGTTGCTCTCGCTGCTCATACTTTCCTTTTGTTTGAAGTTTCTGCGCCTCTGGGGTGAAGACGAAAACTTTTGTTGCTTGCTTAGCACAACTTTAATTTCTCATTTTTATCGCTAGTGTGGTGGAGCAGCAAAGCTGTGAAGTTGCAAGCGCACGTTGCACTGGCTGCGAGTACGTGAGTAAAAACACCCTGTGAAAGTAGTAATAATGGAGAACGCAAAAAATTTCATATTTTTTGGAAAATATCGCAGAAGCTTCGGGCTTTGGGATTTGCGAAAATTAAAAACAAAACTTTTGCATTTACTGTTCTCATTACTGGCAAGTAATACAGAAACGAACAAATGAAAAGCTAATTTAAAACTTACAGAAATTTGAACACTRAAATTTTTATTTAAATTACTTTATGAGTTTATGAGATTATTTTTCGATTTGACCAACTCTTTGATATAAATAAGCTGAGTAACGCTTTGAACCTTGCTTATAAAATTATATACAACATTATAAAATCATAAAATTTGTTGGTCAACAAACGTTCCACAAAAGCTACTTTTCAGTTCATTAACCGGAAAGGTAAAGTATTACATTCTTCTTACTATTCTTTGATATAAAACGAATGCATTTTTTRAGTTCTGGAAACAAATGGAAGTCACTGGAGGCCAAATCTGCTGATAAMGGTSGATRKTCTAAAAATTCGAACTTYAATTCAAGGATTTYAGCCATTGTCAAAATGCTCTTGCGACACGGTGCATTGYCCTGATGAAAAAGGATTTTTTTCTTCTKCAAACCGAGTCTTTTATCAMAAATTTTTYCTTTCAACTGGTCCAAAATGTTGCAGTAACATTCAGAATTATTTATTTTACTAGTCTGCAAGTAATCCATAAACGAAATTTCTCTTGCATCCCATAAAACTTATGTCATAACCTACTTGACCAATTTCCGGACACCAACTTGTTTCGAAGCCGAACAACTAGATTTACACCACTCTTTAACCTCTTGTTTTGATATAGAATCATAGCGATAAACCCAAGTCTCATCCATAGTGATGAATCGACACAGAAAACCTACTTTATACTTTTTAAAACGCTCCAAATGTTTTTGTTCAATTGTTAGTGAATGCCGCACCTATTGTGTCCATACCTTTCTAAAACCCAAAATTTCACTTAAAATATGGCTCACACTGCCTAATGAGATATGTAGAGCCTCTACTAAATCTCTCTCAGTCAATCGACGATCTTCCAAAACCATATTCTGTATTTTGGCTATGATTTCTAGTGTTGATGCGCTTTTTCGACTCCTGCACGTGGATCGTCTTTAAGGTTTGTACCCCGTTTAAATTCAGCAACCCACACAAATAAGAATTTTATCACTGCACGATATTAAATTTATTCCATTATAAAAAAATACTGTGACACGGCGACACTAAATGGCTTGTAAACAAATAATGAACTGATGGTTTGAAACGAAGCTTCCCACACGTTCATATGAAGAGTATACCAACGAATCAAAAAAAATTTTGGATCAACGCCCGCTTTTATCGAACTTATTAAACAACCTGGTATATTTAAAATAAAAATAAAAAATCCATATTTTCTTGAAATTTAATTAAAATTATTATCAATGTAGTGGTCGAAAAAATACAATGATCGTGGCATAATGTACAACATTAGATGACGAACCTAAGCTTGATTAATTTTTAAGTGGATAGTGTTCATTCCACAAGTAAAATTTAAAAATGTAACAATAGCACAAATTATGGCACGTCAAAGACAATTTGTAGCTGTAAGAGTGAGACTTGTCTGGCATATACTGACATAAAAAATTATTTTTTTGTTCAACAAATTTATTCATCAACGCAAAGCCGGTCTCTTTTGGGAACCTTATTKAAATTTTTATTAAGTGGCCGACGATCAACGACACTGAATGATGTAATAATGCGTCAATTGAGTTGTTACTCGTCATCCTGCTGCTCAGTATTACTACAACCAGGCATTTCGTTATTGTGATTTCGTATGTGTAATATGCAAAAATTGCCAAATTTTCTCATGGCTGTTTCATAGCTGCAATGATGCGAAGACTACCGTAATTACCGCAATATATGCACTCGTTTGGATATTAGATTATTAACAAGTGATAGTTAATACCCATAAATGGTTTAATTTCATCAGGTGTTTGTTAAGTGGGTGCAAAATATATTACTATATAGAATACAAATTCTGATACAAAACATGATAAGAACCGATAAGGTGTATACAACGATATTATTTTCGCCGTAAGGTGGTTGCTACCTCGCTTCCAAAGTGTTTTATCTTAACTTTATCGAATGTGCGCGAAAAAAGGTGGCATATCATTCTTATTACTTGAATGTAAAATATTGACATCACTAATATTTTTCTTATCAAATATTTCACATTTCGGTTCTTCTTCAATTACAATCTTCACTACCTGATCTCAGATTACGTTGAATCGTAGAAGAGGTGATATCTGGCTCAGCAATGCTGTCGTCGTCAGAAAAATCAGTTTCAGAGTCCAAATCCGACCAATCAAAATCATTAGGGAACTTTTCGTGGTTTGCTTGGTTAATAAAATGCAGACTCATCTAAGACGTTCTAATATATATTTTTAACTGTAATTGAGTTTTTGTAATTTAAATTACCACCTTATTATATTTTGCATATTGGAGTAACGAAATCTACTTTTCTGATGAGCACCTGCTGGTTCTTCAAGTTTTATTTCATGAAATTTGAAACATTTTTATCAACACTTACGTCAAATTAAACATTAACAAAAATGACAACTCCAAATTCTCAGCACTAATTGATTACCATTGCTTCCGCAAAAGCCACTTGAAAGTACAAAATTTTCCTGTAAAATTATTTTTTCGATGCTCTTTCACTCAATACAAAACGTTAAAGAAGAAACACAGAWACTTCAAATGTAATGCTGAGTGTTTATAATTATTCCAAAGAACATTCTTTGTCATTTATTTTTTCATCTCAGATGGACCATCCGTTCAGTCAAATTTTCGATGACTCGTTCGAGCAYTTCGACTGACGAATGACACGCGTTCCTACAGGAAAAAGTCGAACGGTGTGCAATAACACGCTCTTGGTGGCCAATCGACCGGCCCAAAACGTGAAATTATCTGCTCACCGAAGTGATCTCTCAATAAATCCCTTAAYTGATGCAAGGTGTTGGAAGTGGCGCCGTCATATTGTAACAGTACCTGAATTTTCGTGAAAAAGTTCAACGATTTGTAAACCTTCCCATGATGAAATGCCAAACAATACTGAACAGAAAAAGCATGACRGCTTGATACGACTCAAGCGTACTTAATCCAGAAAAGGCTATTGCGGTTGGTGCCTAGTAGAACCGCCAGGAGTTTTTATAACATGAAGAGGGTGCATTTAGTTTGCCAGTTTCTTCCAGAAGAAAACATAAAATATACAATAAAATATAAGTATATATAAATGAGCAGTATGATTAGTTGAGTCGATTTAGCCATATCCCTTCGTCCGTATATAGGCGAACAATAGTTTTTGAAAATTCGACTGAATTTTTTCCTTTTTGTCCACAAGATCCTGCTTATTTGTTGGAACCGCGATTATCGGCTTACTATAGCATATAGCTACCATATAAACTGATCGATCAAAGTGMTATTCTTGTTTAGAAAACTTTTTTATTTGGAAGATATATTCGCGAAATTTTTTGTAGATTATTATTCRAGAGAACGCTATAACTTTAAATAAATGGTGCAGATCGGATCGAYATAATTCRTAGCTACCATACAAACYGARCTATCAWTATCAAGTYCTATCATAGAAAATGTTTATATTWGAAGATATTCCTGCTTCATTTTACGATATTAACGTTTGTTTTTGGTTTAKATATATATATTAGAAGTCCACTAAATGCTCTACATTGTAGTCATCTTGCAGGAAATATTAAGAGCTTTATACGGTTGGGCATAGCTGATTTTCGCTTTTAATATAGATTTCATGAGAAAAGGTGTATGAATTACTCTGCGAAAGAAATGTCACAAGTAAAGTGGCTTTCAAAAATGATTGACAGAAATCAAATATTTCTTGAAACACATTCTCAGTAGGCCCAAGAATAGAACTCACACACACACACACAYATCTCTAACAAACACTCGACCAATCATTCCACACACGTTTGTCTAACTTTTAGGCTGAAAATTGCAGAGCCGTCAGTCAATCCACGTCTAGGAAATAGAAAATCTTAGGATTTTGGCAACTGGGTGACCAAGTTGTAGGCAAATTGAGGAATTGTTGAAATAGTTTATAGCAATTTGCGAGAGACGTAGAAGAGGAACCATTGTGAAATTCTAAAATCCTCACAAAACGGCTTACGTGCGTCGAGCGACGAGCGTAAATTTGTAGTTGCGGAATTTGTTATGAAAGCGTAGAAACTCAAATAAGTAAATATTTTTGTAACTCTAAGCGTATGGCTGCTTAGCTGAATCGACTGTAAAGCTCTGCTAACTTTCACACTTCATATTCCAACACCTGCGRCACACACACGCACACACACCTACTAACAATTGTACATGTGTAAGTGTGCAGTAGAACTGCGTTGGCATCCGAGCGATTTCGAAGTACCTGCATGCTCTTGTCAATTTTGTGTGAAAATATGTATATTTTATTTATGAATTTTGTGGGCAATTCCTAGTCAGACAAGCGACACGAGAATGCTTGTATTCTTGTCACGCCATTGTGGTCGAGGTACACAAATGTTAGCAGTTTAAATAGTTGGCAGCTTATTGCGCAGTATTGATAAGAGGGAGAGAGGATGATTTGAAAATTTAAACTTTAATAAAATACGTATGGGATATGTAAATGGATATAAGACTTTTTTCAGAACAACAAAGATAAAGTGGAAGATCTTTGAAAATGGTACTTTAATTCATAGAAAACATATTACTGATATTTTGAAGAAATCAAAAAATGAATATATTCGTCTGTGTGTGTGTTTTTTCTTCCAACTTTTGAATGGTAACTTAAGAAAAACAATAACAATAACACTGCTCAAAGTATTGTATACTTCTGGCTGCTTGTCGATTCCATCCCAAAAGAACTATGCCAGCACAGAATCAATCCAATTTTTGATACTCCGTTCGGATCTGAACCGTATTCCAGTGAGCGAAACAAATAATAGTTAGAAGGAGCAATATCTGGGATATAAGGCTGGTGGGTAAAAATTTCACAAGCACTGCATTTCAAATAGTGTTTATTTACCGATCTGAACAAATTGTAGCCGCAAGGTGCAAAGTCTTTGGCGAGKGAGGTGAAACTTATCAGTGGCTGCTTTAAAATTATGTTTTAACCAGGCTTGCAACATGAGCACGAACTTTGTCATCATGGAAGATTATTACCTCGTATTCTGTGTGTCCGTAGGGGAAGACTACCAAAGCCATTAAACCCGGCTCATAATAGAGCACAGACTTCTGATCTCACCAAATACAGGGTATTACCTTGGATTCATGGCTATATGGCTTTGCCGTTGGTTTGGCTGGTTGACCAGGCTTCACTTATGATTTGTTGCCTTTAGGGTTACCACAACGTATCGTTCTTCAAARTCCTTAAATGTATCCGGTTATTATTAAACGTTTTGAAATGGCTGCTTAAGTCACTTTCAAATATTCTGCTAGTTTTTCTTGTGTTTGATAGCAATCTTCTCCGGGTAATGCTTCCCATTTTCCAACTTTTGGCCCGCCTCGGACGTTAGTCTTCCAAACTCACCACTTATAAAAGGTCCATTCCAAAGTAAACGAGACTTTACAAAAAAAAAAAAAAAAAAAAAAAAAAAAAAAAAAAAAAAAAAAAAAAAAAAAAAAAAAAAAAAAAAAAAAAAAAAAAAAAGAACAAATCCTTTTTTCAGCAAAATCAATTTATTTGATTCCAAATAGTCTCCTTCTGCTTCGGTCTAAAAGCATGTCGAACGAGTGTTTTAGCTCGCTGGTCGGTATGGCCGCCAGTGGCCTCTGCGTCTGCACAACGCTGTCCTTTCATGGCAATTGCATTTTTCCGAAAAAAAAGAAGTCGCACGGTGTCTTATCAGGTGAATACGTAGAGTGGTTAATGGTTAATATGTGATTTTTGACGGCGCATTATCGTGCAACAAACGCCAACTTTCATCTTCGCGATATTCGGGCCGAACAAATAAGTCGAATACGCCGCACGAAATGCTTTAACGTTTTGGGCGGGTAAAACAAATTAGGTTTACGCTTCAAATGAATGCAGTGTACTGATGGAAACACAAGAAGCTTTCGGAATATTGAAAATGGGGAGTAAAAATCAAGTTACGCCATCTTTTGACCGGTAGGAATATCGTTATATGYTAGGTTGTCAAATATCTCCTTTCCGCCTTTTTGTCTTTTGAATTTCGCGGCTATTTATAAAGCGTTACAGAGCTCATATCTGGCAATTATACATCTTTGAATGGTCTTGACATACCTACCTACAAAACGATGATGCTAAGCATGGAGTTCACTGACGCCGAAATTCGCGCTATTTTAAAGTTTTCCGTCGTTAAAGGCAAATCCGCTAGAGAAACGTTGCGTGAGATTAATGGTGTTTTTGGAGATGATACTCTATTGCTTCGCACTGCGGAGGAATGCTTTCGACAATTCAGAGTGAGTGAAAATGACACCATAGATAAGGAAGCCGGTGGATTCCGAATGATTTTAGCAAAAAAAAAAACCTTCTTGACCGAATCAACGCCTGCGATATGCTGCTGAAACGGAACGAACTCGAACCATTTTTGAGCGGATGGTGACTGGCAACGAAAAATGGATCACAGCCGACAATATCAAGCGAAAACGGTTGTGATCTAAAGCCTGTGCRTTGTCTCAAACAGTGGCCAAGCTGGGATTGGCGGCCAGGAAGGTTTTGTTATGTGTGGTGGGATTTAAAGAGAATCATGCACCATAAGCTGCTACCCATATGACCAGACGCCTAACTCTACAATCTACTGCAACAATGCTGGAACCGGGCGATAGACCAGAAGTATCCAGAATTGGCCAACAGGAAGGGTGTAGTGTTCCACTAGGCAACGCCAGACCGCACACTTGGTTGATGACATTTCAGAAGCTCCGGGAGCTCGGATAGGAGGTTTTATCGCCTCCACCATATAGCCCGGACACCGGACGCCAAGTGACTACCACCTGTTCCTGTCCATGGCGAACGCTCTTGTTGGTGTAAAGTTGAACTCAAAAGTAGCTTCTGAAAAGTGGCTGTCCGAGTTCTAAGGAGGGGGGCTTCTACGAAAGGGGTATTATGAAGTTTTCATCTAGAAACAGATAAGCGCACGAAACAGCGCATACCTGAATTAAACCCGGTCACTGTAACACTGTTCATACAGCATTGAATAAAGGGCAAAAAAGCGGAAGGGAGATATTTGACAACCTATATAATGGAATTTGGAATGCATGAAGACTATTTTCAACCAAGGAGAACCCTTGGAAATAGCGCCGAACTATGAAAAGTGAAGGCAGACTTAAGAGGTYCAAGGATTCGTTAGTCAGCACCAACTCAAAACACTGCTAAATTAACTTATTTATGATTTAGAAAGATTTATGTGAGATAAGTAGGGCTTTAAAATAGTCAATCTTCTAGTTATCAGTGAAGCACTTAGACATTAATAAATAACATTAAGAAGGATGCAATTAATGTTATATTATTAAGTTTTTTATATTATTAAATCCTAACAATAGAATGGAAATTCAGATCTGTAGTCGCTATACCTAAAAAAATGTGTAACAAAAATATAAAATTTTTTTTTTGTTTTTTTTTATAGATATGGTTTGCGAGTGAATTTTAAATGGATCAGCCCGAGTCATATTTGATCAGATGGTATATTTTAAATGGATCAGCCTGAGTCATATTTGATCAGATGGTATAAGAGTGAAAACGTTTTGTTAGTCCTTATGTATGAAACAGATTGGCAGAGACTTTTAAATGATATCTTCAGCCGAAGTAAGAGTGTTTAGCCCAAAAGCTAAATTAAATACATACGTACATGAAGTCAATATCATTAAAATTATTTACTATAAGCCCTATAACTTTAAATTCCAATTTTCTTCACCATTAACTTATTGGAAGCTTCTCCAAAGCTTTTAAAAATATTATTACTTTTTCGGGTCACCAAGTTAAAAATCGTTGACAAATTGTTGATCTCAGATAATATATCGAATACGAGACTAGAAGAAAGTTTGTGAGGCTTAAGGAACGCGTGGGTTGCAAACGACATTTAACTGTTTTATTGAGGAAACACCAATTTGAAAACTGTCCACCAGCTTGGCTTTGTACTCTGTGAGTTTCCTTAACTTTCGAGCATATTTAAATAAGGCCAAACAATCAGTGCTGACTGATTGCCTTAATAAAGATGGACCATAAAAACGATAACATAATATTTATATCCGGTGTAGGATGCRGCTATGTGGAGCGATTATATGCGTAAATACAAATAAAGGCAATAACGAAATGAAGATGGATAAACAAAAGCAGCAATAACAACTATGAGGTRGACGCATCGAAGATTGCTAAGCGAAAGTAAGAAAAATATCAAAAAAATAAAACGAAGAAAGGACATTGCGACCACCTTAGTCATAAAAATACCTAAAGTATAAGTGACGTAAAGCGAAAGAAGACCAAATAATCACAAGAAAGCAGCAAAAAGGACTTTCCACAAACATACTGACAAAAGTATTTGCGCAAACAATACATAAACAAATAAAGATTGCTCATAGGATCCCACAAGGGCACATTTAATAGCTGATAAAGAGCATAACGGTAAGGAATCTGCAACCTTTTTCCAATGTACACACTTACACAAGGTCAGGYAAGGGATGTGTTGGCATTTTTCCGTAGTACTGGAAGCACTGGCGAGTGGAAGACAACAAATGTATGTTGTTTATAACTTGTCTACAGCTGAGATTAGGCTTTGTTGCGCCTTAACGTATATTATGTATTGTGCGCAACAAAAATGCCGTTAAAGTCGAGGGGACACTCATCATTTCTAYATTTTGCTRTTGTTGTTCGRAGGTCGATATACGTCCRAGCAAAGAAATAACGTGCAGCAAAAAAGGAAGCTACGTGCAGATAAGCTCAAGCGTGTATGATTTAGTGTTGGGTCAAACTTAGAGGAAGCCTAAAAGTATGCATTGCTAAAGATACGTGTGAGCTTTTATATAAGCATAGCCAGTAAAGAGTGTTTCATGGTAAAAATTGGACAAATATTTGAATATTTCTGTGTTAAGTTAGCGAATTTAAGAAATATTTGGTTATTGTCATTATGCATTTCCCACTGAATATTGGTTKTAAGTAACCGTACAATTTTCATAAAAGTTTTTAGGGCATTAAAGTTTTCAAGTGGAACCATAAAATAGGGCTTTTAAAATATAGAAACAATGGAGGGATTTTTCTCATTATAGTGCTAAAATTTTAATTTAATTTCTGGTTTACTCTTCCGTCCAAAGTTTTAACGAATCGCAGAAGTTCTGAACTGAAAATGATAATCAAATCTCTAAAGAATATTTTCTATATCTGTATGAGGTTTTATCCTCCAGTGGTCCAAGTTCAGAAGTATAAATAAATCAAAAGCATTTTTCATTATATTTTCCTCAATTATTTGTTCAAAGCTAATTCGTATTAGAACATTACTACAATATTAGATTTAGTAAAACACGTGTCTAGTTTCCTAGTTGAAGTTTCAAACTTTTAAGTCTCAGTAGTTTTTAACAACTAATTTGAGCGCCAATAACAACAAGTTTTTGGAATATTTTTCCTCAGTAAGTTTTTTTTTTTTTTTTTGCTTTCACTGTAGATAATGCAAATAATACTTACCTCTTGGTATTGAAAAATAGAAATAATTTTAATTTTTGCAAAGAAATTTTCCTCTTTTTTATCTGCCGAACTGGTGTGATAGTTTTTAAGCTCATAATGTTTCTAAGTCTTCTTTGCCTAACGAWTTTCCCGCAGGGTGCTAAAGGAATGTATAAATGCTCAACCACTTGTGTGCAAATCCGCTTATATATCACATATTTCTAAAGGTATCTATATATGCCAGGCGTTTGTTTGTGTGCTCGTTATCTTTATGGGCTGAAATATGCGGCGGTCGCGACAGTAATGCTGACACTACTTCCGCTTTCACTTCCGTTTGCCACTTCTGTTTCTATTGCTATTTTCCGTTTTCGCTTTKAAGCGATTAAATTACAGTTACCGTTATAAACTCGCGTTAGCGCATTTTGTGGTTGCAATGTGGTTAATATATGTAAGCGGCAATTTATTGCTTCGTGAATTAAACATTGATTCTAATAAATATGTAGAGAGTTAGATTTGTAACTATTGGTATAATATATATTTAATTTTACTGTTAATATTAACTATTRTATATGTCCATAATCATTCAAATGCAATTACTTCTGCCTTAAATCAATCCTTGTTTTGCATTTTCACATATCACATATGAAGATCTCAGATAATGTAGGTATATAATAAATCRATATTAATGCTTCGATATTTTTTTTATCAATTTATCGCTTATAATATTTAAAAAAAAAATTTTCACGATTTTCGACATAAGTCGAGTCGAAACATTGCCGAAGGATTTACTTAAGATCCAATTTGTATCACTTTTAAAATTTATAGTGTGAAGCAAATTCAAACAATAATCTTAAGAAATGTACCCATAGATGGAGCAGGAGAGTAGTTATGGCAACAAAACTGTCTGAGGTGCAATATTATTCACATAAGGAGCTATTTTTTTGCATATCGATCGAAAAACGTTTGCCGCTTATTATTTTTTAAGTTTAAAAGAGTGTATGCATAGGCTGTGTTTGTTAAAGCGGTAGTAAATATTTCCTAAATAATTTTAGCTGAATATTTATGTGTATTTAACAACTTTAATTCACAAAGCGGTTATATGCAACTAAAGTAATATCTGTAAGTTCTAAAATATTAAGAAAACTATCGCATACATATTAAATTGACTGCTTGTCTTCCCGTCCGTCTTACTATGCAAGTCATAATTTGAGTAAAATGGAGATATCTAGTTGCGGTATACATGCTTCTTCGCATCCAAAGAGAGATCCTTTAGCAGATGGGCGGAATCGGATCATTGTCCCACCCTTCAAACGCCATTAATCTAAAATCTATAAAGCGCCATAACCAAGCTTAAAATTAAGATATCATGCTGTACAACGAATTGCATCAGAGAGAAGCATCTAATAGTGACAAAATTAAAAAAAAATGGGCATGACTTTCTTATAAAATATTTTTGGAATTTCTACCCACCTTGTCCAAAATGAGTGAATTCGGATTATAGTCGCGAGCACTCATCACATAAAGGGTATGTTAAAAACTTCGATAAATATATAATATACCTAAAGGCGCCTTATAACTGGGTCAAACCACGTCAAGTGGCCCACGAAAAATTACTGATTTTGAAAATTAGTAGTTCATTAGAAAGGGAACCAGACGCATACCCAGTGATATAAATATTTTGTTATTTAAATATTTTGTTGTCAAGTTATTGAATGTTGAAATTTAGAGCGTGATAAAATTGTAAATATTTTTTCTCATAAACTACCAGAGATAAATCGATGTTTTTTTGTAAAATCAAAGAAAAATGGTCGTGCTATATTATAGATGTGTTTTCACGATCCATTTGTTTAAATAATAATATTTTACATAATTTTTTGTTAATCAGTTGAAATTTTTAAAGAGTTCCTCACGCTGAAAGAATTGAAAGGTATGTGACAAAACGGGTAGAATATTCACCTTCAATAATCTGTAAAAAAATTTTTGTTCATTCATACCATTCCAAAGATATTTTGAATTCTTTGTCCCCCTACCTCTCTTAAAATGCCACCATCGTTGCGCTAATGTTTTTCTTGCGGCACAGTTGTCAGGAGTTAACGAGCGCACTGCACAACGATGGTTGTGCCATACGTTTTAAGAGAGTCTGTTCATTTTTCGAAACCACCGATATCGGACAACTATATAATATATAAAGCATATAATGATATAAAAATCAAATTAATATATTGGAAATTATTTTATTTGAAAAAGTAACAGGTCAATCGAAAAGACCTGGGTCCTATACATAGATGACGCCAATAAAATTAAAGTCATATGTCTTTTAGTTAACCCTAACCTTTAAAAGGAGCGCGTAGAAATTTGACAGCTGTCGGATCATTAGTTTGTGACATATATCATTTTGAGTGAAGCAGCTTTTGTTGTTGTGAAAAAAGTTGATAAAAACAAATATCGATAGTAGAGAATATATTGATTTCCGAAGTGAAAAGATACAGTTGAAGCAAAAACTTGGCTTGATGACACATTTGTGGCTACTGCCCCACGAATATCAACCATCAAGGATTGGTATTCTAAGTTTAGACGTGCCGAAGCCGGTGAACGCAGTGACAGCCCAAAAGAGGTCGACTGACGAAAACCTCAAAAGGGTACACAAAATAATTCTGTATGGTCGTAAAGTGAAGTTTTTTGAGATGGCAAGCATTCTAAAGATATCTAATAAACATGTACGTCATATCATTCACGAATATTTGGGTATGAGAAAGCTCTGTAAACTGTGGGTGCCGCGTGAGCTCACTTTTTACCAAAAACAATGACAAGTTGATGATTCGGAGCAGTTTTTGTAGATGTTCAAGCGTAATAAACTTGAATTTTTACATCGATAACAGACAACGGATGAAATATTGCTCCATAACTTCACTCCGAAGTCCAATCGAYGGCCATGCGAGTGTACTGCATACGATCAACCAGCTCCAAAGGGTGGAAAACACAACAGTCGGCTTGCAAGATTGCGGCGTCTGTATTTGATATGGTCACGGAATAATTCTTTATAAAAGAAGGACCATCAACAGCGACTATTACATAGCATTATCGGACCGCTTGAAGTAAGAAATCATCAAAAAAAACAGCCGGATTTAAAGAAAAAAAAGAAGACAATGCACCGTGTCACAAGTCTCTAAAAACTATGGCAAACTCCATTAATTGGACTTCAAATTGCTCCGTATCCATCATGTTCTTTAGGTTTGGCCCCCAGCTAGTATTTTCTGTTCTCAGATAACAAAAGAATACTCGCTGAGAAGAAATTCTTGTCGAATGAAGAGAAGACCGCTGAAACTGAGGCCAATTTTGAATCAAAGAATAAAYCGTACTACAAAAATGGTATCGAAAAGTTAGAGGGAGCTATAGTCAGTATATCACCATTGAAATATCTTGAATAAAATAAACGATTTTGCCAAAAAAAAAATGTATTTTACCATGGCTGGCAGGAAACTTTTCAATAGACCTCTTATCTTCAGGAAATTTCGCATATATTTTTATTTAAGAGATTTCCACATTCACCGAAGGTATTACTTAGGTCGGATAACACTACTTTGAAGTCATTTTGCGATTATAATATTAAGGCATGTAAGGGTCAAAGCACTAATATTTATTAAATTGACAAAGATAGCTATACGTGATGGAAAATTGTTGAACTGAAATTCGTATTCAAGACAACTCAAATACCACAAAAACCTCTTTGCACCTGTCTTATCAGGCGACAATATTTCCTACAAATTTGTTGAGTAGTGTAATTACAGCGTATGGCTTTCATAGTAGCTGATCGATTAAAATGAAAACAAAAAATGAAAGAAATCTTTTTACGCCTTTTTAAGCTGCAAGAAATGCATTTGTGAAGGGTATTATAGCTGACGAACTTAACATTTTTTCTTGTTTTAGACAATAGTACAGTTGTAAGTGCTTACGTATAATCCTTACAACAAAGCTTAATTTTTCACTTAARCGCCACTTTTCCAGCAATTAACCACAAAAATCAATGTATCACTCTGCAAGTGCGAGCTCATCGACGGCGCATGAGAAATGTTTCATTCAAATTTTTTCAATCTTCCAATTTAAAATATCAATAAGTGCAACAGCGAAATTAATACGTTTTAAGCTCTTGCTTTCTTTGGGAAATTTACGCGCCGACCTCCCACACGTGAATTGAGCTGCCACTGTGTGGCACAACAACAACGACAAMAACACAGATTCAAGCGACAGACAGACTGCTGGGTCCATTGAAATGTTGTTGAAATGCAGCGTCACGCTTCGCACACAAAATCCTAGCTGATTTTATATGTCACATAAACACAAACACGCAAGCCAACACACACACRCACGCAGCTGCATGTTTTTACAAGGCACTCACACACACATATGCTGCTCTGCATGTGTGCGTTAAACGAATATGTGCCGTTGCYCGTGTCTGGTGTGTAAATAAAGCGACGTCCGAACGCGAGAGAGAAAAATCACCAAAACAAAAAAAAATTAAATTGCAACAACAACAGCTAACATGTAAAAAATTGCCTTCGGACGTGAGGCATTTGCTTTTTCGTGCCAAATTCATATTTACACAGCATAAAAAGGCGCAAGATTTACTTTTGGTCTTTTGCTTATTTTTGCTTGTCAAAATAGTTATATTATTTTTACTTTTTATAGGCGCGCTTATGTTCGTGTGTTTGTTTGTAATTTTATTTTCAGTGAGGCGCGACTTAAATAAATTCAGCAGAGCAGTGACGCGAGCGAGCGCATGAATGAGCTGGCAGTGCAACATGACAATTGTGTTGCATGCAGCCGCCAGAAAAAGTGCAAACAAGCACAAACACACATACATATGTGCTTATATGGGTATATGGTTCAAATATGCATATGTTTAGTGATTTAGATGGCCCAGCAGGGCGCCATTGGATGCGGAACGTTGCAAAGCATTGAGTCGCAGTCACCCTTTATACACACACACACACATATATATAGACAGACTGACAATTGGTCAGACGGGCGGCGGTGCCATACACACACACACATACATATATTCATACCTTTGCATATATGCAGTCATACGCGGCATGCTCTGTCTGCCAAAATGAATGCGACCGACATTTCTTTGAAAGAACTTCATTTATGTACCAAATATGTACAAGTATGTATGTATATAAACATAACCATACATACTATATGTACCTACATAAGTGCGTCATGTTGACCATGACTTGCCTGGAGTGAGTTAAGCTGTTAGCAAGCTATGCATGTTCTCTATGCATACTCTAATGGCATTCAACAAATTTTTGTTTGTATAATTTGCTTGTATTGTATAAATATATGTATGTATGTTGTGTGCATGCCCGTTATGTGTAAGTGCATGCTTCRTAGCTGTTTGCTGCTGTGCACCGCTCTGTTTGCATCGCTTTGCACCTGTCCCCTTACGCTTTTTGTGTGTATGTATGAGTGACTGTGAGTTTTTCGGTGCATATGCAACATTTTTGGCATGTTGGCTTAWTTAACAAAATTCTGCAAATTTACTTTTCATTTTAATTTTGTATTGCGTTTACTTTACGTTTTTACTTTTTAATATTTTTTCCGTCAATATTCGCTCCTCAATTTAAAATATTACAAAGTTGCTCATTTGACGGAAACTGGAAATTAAGCTTACTGTTAAATGAATTGAACCAGCAATTGAAAAACACTTAGGTGAAATATATTTTTAAAGCTCTAACTAAAGGTAAATACTATCAAYATACTATTATGAGCAAAAAATAGTAAGACTTTGTCCATAATTTTAAAATTCTCAATTTATTAAAATCCATGTCGTCCCCATCAAAGCAAGCCCCCTAAGCCCCAATACACTTGTGCCAATTAAAGCAAATTTCCTTTTTAATGCCTTCAATTGACTCCTAACAGTTTCCCCGGAGTGGTCGTTTGAGTTTGCTGAATGGCCAGAAGTCACACGGMGCTGAATCAGGCGAATACAGAGACGAAGGTGCATGATCGTTGTGTAAAACCGAAGAGTTGTCGGCCCATAATTCTGGTCTCATCTACGAATAGATTCACACGATCGACAAATAACATTCAAATAGTAAGCAATGATCCATTTCGTTTCATGACATCCTCTTGGTCGGAAAGCATTGTTTCAGACACGTTTACGCGGCGCAGTTTTTCGAAAAMAAATTAGCGATTTTCAAACGAATTGCACTTTCACTTTTCTTAAGCCCAAATTATCTTACATAATGGTTTTCACTGATCCTTCCGATATTCCAACGATGCCAGTAAGATCTCTAAMRGTTAAACACCRATTCTTTTATTATGTTGACGTGTWGATCATCAGCTGAGGTCCGCCTGCTGGTGATTCGTCATCAACRCGTTCTCGACCCTCTTTGARTAATTTRTAMCAATCAAARAACRCTTGCYTATCACATTTCGACAATGAATATAAATAAAAGAGTCTTACTACAGTTTGCCCACAGAGGGACGTATGGTGGTATCTAATAAGCTTGAGGCTCGTATATGTGTATTGAGGTATATTTTCTGCAAGAATGCTTAGAGCTCATATAAAATTTGAAGTTAAAGTAGCAATGACAAGAATTACTGTGTATTGAAAGAAATTTGTTAAACATGGTATTACACAGCATCCGGAAATTGTAATAAAATTCCCTGCGTTAATGATATTTAAAAATTACTATGCCAAGTAGGAGSGCGATCTGTYAATCAKTTTGTTTACAGCAGCTGCTGYMGGTACAACTCAGTRGTGCGYTGCAATTTTTACAGTGGATAAAAATACCGAGCAAAGAATTGTTGTAAATCAAATTGTAAATTTCTAACCAAATATCGTGTGCGGAATCATTGCGAATGTTAAGAAAGGCGATTCAGTTTCATCAAAAACACCAGCCTACGAAAGAAACAAAGCTCTCAAAGACGGTCGAGAGATCGTTGAAGACTTGCCTCATTATGGACGATCTTCGACCTCTTCTACTGATGAAAATATTAAAAAAGTGTCTGACATGGTGCTTGAAAATCATCAAGTAAGTACAAGAGAGATGCTAAGAGAGCTCCACATCTCTCGCGAGTCAATTTGAATGATTTTGGTGGATATTTTGTGTATGAAACGCGTTCCTGCTCGACTTGTATCGATAATGCTGAATTGTTTTCAAAAAGAGTATTGTAAACAGGACCCTTTCTACAAGCTTCATCGTGCGAATTCCAATCCCTGGAGAGCGAATGGAACGCGTTTTCAGTCGATCGAAAAGATAAAACCATAGCGCTGAAAGCCATACCAAAATGTTTGACCAATTTAGCGGAATTATTTAAAAAAGGCTAACAATATTATTCAAAAATATTTTTGAAAAGTGTTTGCAACTGGTATACTTCATAACGAAAAATTTAAAAGCAAACGTATACATTTAAGGAAGCTATTCATCTTAAAATGTTTTTGAACATTTAGTTCTGATGAAAATGTAATAATTTTTGGAATATTTACTAAAAACAAGAAAAAAAGTAAATTTCTTATGGACCGCAGTAAAGATACCATTCACAGATGCTTTTCAGTTAGCATAAAAAAATTGTCTTCATTTTTAAAATGCAGCTACATACATATGTACATATATGCTATAATTGTTCGGTGTGAGATTATAACGATGCTTTGGACAATAGTCCAGGTCAAAATTCTTGMAGTTATCTTGGCAAATAAAAATTGGATATAAGGACTTGATTTTGATCGATTGTGTTTGTAAGGTAGCCTATAGTAGTCGGGTATCGRCGATTTCGGCAAATAGGCAGCTTCTTGGRGAGATCGATTTCTTAAAAACTGAGGDACAAGTTCGCATACATGTAGACAGACAGACATGGTTAAATTGATTCAGCTCTTCACACTGACCATTTAGGTACATATATTGATAATTCCCTAGAATAATTTTCAGGAGTTGGGCGTTTTTGTGATTTTATACTTTACTTAAGGCTTGGTTTGTTTTGAACTAGATTTAAGACCCCACTATCATTGCGGAAAATCTCGAAACTTTTCATWTCACTTTAAGAGAAACTTAYTTACCGAGGAATATCTTCGACAATAAAATCCTAATATTATTATTGCTTTGGCAGTTTTGAATGGATTGTATAAATTTAACCGCATGGAATCCTTTTCCATTGAAGTTTTCTAACAATTAATAAAATATTAAAGAAACAAGTGAAACTACATATTTCAATAATATAGATTTGTTTAAACAATTCCGAAGAAAAATTTGTGGGTCAAATAAGTCATTTAATTTCGATGTACAAACTGCATTCACACACATGCATATGTATATATAATATAACTGATAATATACCATATATTATTTTGGAATATATGTACATATTAAGAATGCCTCTCAATAAATTACAAAGGTATTTGTCAAAAGGTTTCACAGGAATTCAGCTCTTTCTTACACACTGCTTGTTCAAATTAACAGTAAGAACCTTGGTACCAGGCTGCTACTATTTGAAAATTTGTCTACAATGKTTATGTTCTAAAGAGATGCAAGCTCGTTTTAAATTACAATGGAGTGTAAAAAGTCAATAAGAATTTATTGCAAAGATTTATTAACGAAAATTCATTTGTGAGTTGTAGCAGAGCAACTTGTACAATGAGTTTGAAAGCGATTTTACACATGTACACATGTTTGTATGTGATGCAATGTGTTTCCAATTGCAATCAACAACATA
>NW_017536630.1:962600-987303 GCF_001853355.1 Bactrocera latifrons
TACATGCATAGGTTTGCCGTTACCTTACAAATACGAAACAGTTGTAAGCACCAGTAGCACCTCTTAATAGAACTTGCTGCGCACCATACACAGTACTAGCACTAGGTTTATTTATAAAATTTTATTTATGTACCTACTTATGTGTATTTGGGCATCTAAACAGATATATATTAAATGGATTTTAGAGAATTACTTGAAATAAACTTTCGCATATGCTCCCTGTATTATTTAATTTTGAACTTCTATGAACTTACTTACTATTGCATACACCTACTTGTGCATTAGGACGGTTCAAAAATCTGTGAAAGACATTGTTTACATTCATCGCCTCAAACCGCGACGTCATACGACGAAGCTACAAAAATAATTAATTTCAATTTTTGTTCTTTTTGAAAATTTTTGCGGTGTGTACCAGAAATGTAAGCTTCTCAACTGGTAAACTTCACAAAAACTTCAGTGAAACAAATCTCAACTAATATATATTATGCATATATATTTTACTTTTATGCTCATACCTTAAACTGGGTACCTGAAGTTTGACACGATGCTTGTAACAGCCAGAAGGACACTTCGAAGACCATATGAAATGTATATCTAAATTACACCGGTAGACATTTGTGACATGAATATTCTTAGGTGTTTCTAATCCAGTTTGATGCCCTGAAGTCAAATCTGAAAGCAGAATTTTTGTATCACCCACAGATATTCTGTGACCTGCGGCTKTAGATTTTGCAATACATAAAATTTCATTATAATGCATTATCTCATATTTTCATACGTTCAGGGATTTATCCAGTGTAAACCGCTTCTGCCTGCATACAGTAAACAGCGTATTTTACGATCATTTTATTTTGCAAAATTTATCAGTAGGCTAACGGTGTCCGAATCGGTTACGTATTCTATGCTTGCAAAGAAAAACGTTTTTGAGTTCTCATTSTTTTACATTTTTGAAATTACTGTGTTTAAAATTTTTAGGTACAGGGCAGTGCTTAGATAGGTATTACTACCACCTTTGCGTATTAAATTGAGTTTAATGAAGAATTTTGTTAAGGCAATGGCCAGAAATGGAAGAGGGTTCTTGTATCTGTGAAAAAAAAAAGATTTCCAAGAGTCAGTGAAACAAAAATTAAGGAGGGTATATTTGTGGGTCCGCAAATAAGAGAAACTAATGAAAGATAAAACATTTGAGGAAATGCTCAATGAAACTGAAATAAGAACCTGTAGTGCGCTTAAAAGAGTTGTCACGTATGTTCTTGGAAATGTGACTGTAAAAAAGTGGGTTGCAACATGTACTTTAAAACTCACTTTCTGGACTCCAGTCTGGATTTTTCCGCCGAAAACTCAGGGAAAGTAGGTGACGAAAATGGGGAACGTTTCCAATAAGACTTTTGTGCTACGGTAATTTGTGAAACGGTACCAAGGCAAGTGGAGTGCAGTAATCGCTGAACTGCCTGACATAGTTAAGGGATACTCCAAACACAAAATATCGACGAAAAACATCAACAGTAACAGTTAAGGTACTCTTTGGTAAATAAAATAATACAACAATAAAATATCTATCGATCCTCATAGCAAAAAACCTGATAGAAGAGAAGGTGATAGAAGAGATCTGTAGCTATTTTCTGCATGTTTGGCAATTTTTACATAACAAACACTTTGTTCTGTGCATGTCACAAAAAACAAATTTCTGTTTACCAATGTTATTAGCGAGTTGAGTCGATTAAGCCATGCCATTATGTCTCTATATACGCGAACTTGTCACTCAGTTTTTAAGGTATCAACCTGAGTTTTTCACGAATTCATGACGAATGAATCTAAAAAATCGCCTTTAATAATGGGATCCCCTTAGCATAGCATACATGTCTTAGATTCATTATTTTTCCAAGATTTTTTATTCAAAATTCATTAGAGTATAAGACTAACCAGCTCTTATTTTTAAACGAGCTTATAGAACAACCCTAATATACATATTTACACATATATTYTACTTTTATCATTTTTTKTWAAATTTATATTTATTTCYTATTTTCTCTTCTCTAAACTTGGCACTTTGCACTCAACTTCAACACGGCTCGCGGGTATTCAGCGACGGAAGCGGTCGGAGGTGTGGCGTGAAGCAGATAAACTTCAAAAAGTTCAATCACTGCACGAAGCATAGCCAGAGCTTTGTTCATCAAAATACCTGAAAAGTGGAAAGTAGTTTGGCGTAGTCGAACCAGTCGCTGGTGTTCGGATAAAGTGGAAATAAAAGCTGGTCGCGTCTTGTTCAACGTGACATATGGAGTATGGCGCGATCGATGGGTTCATACCTATAGAATAGATACATATATTTTGCGTATATTCACATGCAATGTTATGCATTATATTTATACAACTATTGAAAGCTATCTATTGAAGCAACATTAACGCCAACACCACTCTCGGCTGCCTTCCAGTCTCCAGTGCACTTAGCATACGCCCATTGCGTTTGTTTGCTGCCGCTAGCTTTTGTTGATGTTTTACTTGGCAAAAAAAAAAAAATAATAATAAAATAAATAGGTGAAATGGACGAAAATGGGGCGTAGAAAAACTGAAAAGTGGCTATTGCAGCATTCTTGGCGGAGCATAAGGAAAATCGCAATCCAATGCAAAGTGACAGGAAAGGAAGTAAAGAATTTAAAATGCGAGCGCCAAACGAAATCAATATGGCTGCACGTTAAGTTGCAATAAAATCTAAAAATCCACTACATATACAACTAATACAAAAACAAATATTAAGAGCATTGACAACAGCAAGAACAAAACCAGCAACCCGCTAATGCTTCGACCGGATGCTGCAAGTCTGCGGTCCACTCAGCTGGGTGAAAATAAAATTTAAAATGTCCATTTCTTTTATATTGAATTACAATGTTTTTCACTTTTGCCACTGTTTTTATTTTGAAAACTTTTCTATGCTAAGGACATCAACAGGAGGAGGTAACTCAATTCACTGCGTTCTGCCTTAAACWTAATGGTTCTTCTTATTCTATTCAATCGCTCAAGTGGCTTATCTCGTGAAAAGTGGCTGCTGGTGAAGCTTAGAGGTATTGAAGCTTCAGAGATCGAGACAATCATTTAAGCATGAACAAAAGCTGTATTAAATTTCGCGACCAATCCATCAAAACTTCTCGGCAAGAAAGGTAAGKGTACAAAATTTCTTTCGGTATTCCAAAAACTAAGGGTCTACTCGTGTATATACAAATACTCCGACGCTTCCTTCTGATTACTACAGACTTCGTAACAAACCTAGGGTATATCCGTGTTCAGGATATGAAGACTAGGAAATTAATCCCGAGTAGCTAACACATTGCTTATTATCAGAGAACGAGCAAAATGAATGAAATAGAGCTTTTTCATTTAATTAGTTTCATCTTTTTTTAATTCGATGATCTGGGCCTTGATACAAAGTTTTCTTTCATTTCATTAAGTATAAATAAATTGGTTCGTTGGTTGGTTAAGTTTTAATGTCCAATGAACACTTGTCTGAAAGCCGTCGTTCTTCTCTCCATTAAAATCAATTTTTTATCATATCAATGGGATATTTAATAGAACACATTGTGGAAGACATTATCTTTCAACCAGTCGAAGGTAGAAATTGGTTTCTCCAAAAACTCCATTTTCCTAAAATTCGCTCAGTATCAAAAATAAAAGTATTTTGGCCTATCCACCATCCCTATTATGCCAAAGTGGTATTATGGTTTGCTCTATATTGATGAAGTTTCAAAGCCTGAGGTGTTCCTCAAACATCCAGTACTTAGAGAAAGCCCTGGAGGAGCTGAACAGTCTTGCTTTTCCAATTTCACCAGAGCGACGCAACTAATCCGTAAATGCTGGATAGCCAATTATGTTCTTAAAAACTGTGGGTATWCAGATTTTGTAGCCTTCAGATTGACCTACATTTCGTAAAATGTAYGCCTCTAAGTTTTAACCGAATTTTTTGCGCCATATATGTATAATATTTATGCTTTCAAAATTTTCTACGTAGAGCAGAGAATTCATTGTCGACTCTGCTGAATCCCTGAATTGCGGTCATATACAGGAATCCTCCGACTGAAAAACTTCATTGAGGTAAAACACATGAAACTCACTGTCTGAAGATCTAAATGTTTGCAATATTCTATCGGCATTGGCTTTTCTTTAAGCTTTGGCATGTTCATCTGAGAGGAGAACCGAACTAATCAATTATGAGTAAGAAATAATGGTAGATCTTAAAAACCTTTAGAGCTTTGGAATTGAACAGAAGAAGAGGAAGACTTTGCTTACTATTTCTAAGCAAATTTGAAAATTTGCCTATGTTGTTTCTTTCTCTTTTTCTCCTTATAGCCTAACGAATCGCAGTGTTGTAATTCATCATACTTGCATCCCAGCGTTTTTAGTACCGCACTATTTTCCTTATCAAAGGGTATCGCAAAGATTTGTATGCTTTGAACCATAACTTTAGTTGGCAATGCCGCCGCACCCACGGACTCATCTCTTTGCGTTCACGCCACCTCTCTTGTTGGCCTCCACCACTTGATTTCGCAATGTCTGTCTRTCGCTGTTACGGCGTCGCTTGAACTACTCAACTATTGGCAGTCCATTTACTCCGCCAAGTCTGCCATGAATGTTGATGAATTTTTCGTATCACTTTGCATTTACGGTTTCGTCTTCCTATGATGGTTTGAACTCTTAGCTTCGTGACTTCAAGTGCGCCAAGTGCTTGAATTTTATTTTCGCAATTGCTTTGAATATAAATGGTATTTTTTTCTTCGGGACGGGGCGGGACTTCAGTGTACTTTTGGTATCTGTCTATAGCCACTTGATGAAGTGATGAAATTTAAAATAATCGAAAATGAAAGTTCGATTACATTCTGGAAATTTTAATTAGAMACATTAAACATCTATGTGAATTCCTTTGCAATTCATGTAGTTGACTTTAATGAGTTTACCTGAGGGATTCAAATGTCTTGAAAACTCACAGGACCAAACACATCCAACTTAGATTGACGAAGAAATACTTTCTACAATGAAATCTATATTGATTATTTTTGAAAATCATTAGAGATCTCTCAGTAGCCTTACGAAAATGTGTATTAAATTGAAATCTTCTATAAGTTAAACCTGAAGGACAATCAATGCAACTGTTATGCATGACGGCAGATAAATAAGTATTAATCCAGAACTGACAAATCTTTCTCTTTCATAATACAATGTTGAGTTGATAAGATATGTTTTGGATACCGAAACTCAGTTTATTCCAAACATAAAACGTCAAACAGTGACTGATTGGATCAGTATTTGCACCAAATTCATCAGTAGGTTATATTTTTCCAATGACGCAAGCGATAAAAATCGGTATTGATTGAAGTTACCATTATATAAATAAACGGGCAGTATAAGCGGTGCAACCCTGCGCTACTACGATTTCTAATTAGTGAGAAATCGTGTTGCGCTTCTATCTTCGGGAGGGAAATTATTATTTTCGTGTTAAAAAGCTTTGGCTTAGGTTCGTTTTCCATAACCAAATATAATTAATTTCAAGTCTTATGTTTTTGAAATAAATAAACAGTAAAACTCTGCTTAAATATGTCAAACAAAACTCTCGCAATAGCGAATTTAAGACACGAAAATTTCTCTATCGACATAAAAACGGTGTATGCAGGGTGAACACATTATATGTATGATATATATCTATATTTGCATTAGATTCATAATTCTCTTACGTGCTAACACTTCCTCGCAATATCATGCATACTCGTCAAGTGCGTGGGGATTAATAAATAATCATATAAATTTTTAATTCAATTTTCGCACCTTCTGCACCCAAACGCGGCGCGCAGCAAGGCAGCACAAACGAGTGAAATGACACCAGTCTGACAACAATAAGAATGATTATTTTAAAATGGAAATTCTGAAAGTGAAATATCACCGKAGAGTTGCAAATATTCCTGGTTTCAAATTACTAACTTATTATGAWATTRTTTGGGTGTATAAAATAATACAAGMATTTTTTCATTGATTAATTATTGAATGAATAAATTAACAAGTAAGGAAAGGCTAAGTTCGGGCGGAACCGAATATCTATAYTCTTGCAACTGGTCTTCCGATATCAAATTCCAGAATCAAACCAGAAACTTTAAAGGATTGGCATTGTGATTTGTTAAAGGTCATTATGAGTGACGGAAAATTGAAGYATCTTAAACTCAAACGGCATTTGGGTTAGGATCATAGGGAAACTCCGTGTCGAAACGTCCTCACCGTACAATTTTCCTTTGAGTATTGTCGCGCAAATCACATTTTTCCTCAATTTTCTTACCACCAAATGCGTACCGTTGCATAGTTTTGTTGTTATGTTTCGAAGCATTATTACTACGGAGACAACCTTCAGGTGTAAATTGTCCGTTGGTAAGTCAAGCTCATCCAATAAGTTTCGAGGAGTTTAAATATTCAATTGATTAGTTAGTGGCTTCATTTTCATTCATTACTTAGCTAATATAATTGAATTCATGCATTGACCCGACGATCTCGTTCTGAAATCGTAGCTTRTGTCTTCTACATTTTTATCCTTAGCCGCTAAAATTCATTACTTTTGTGGTTAATAATGATGTTTGTGAACACTTTGTTGATAAGTTCGTCTTTCGATGGGAAAAAGTGACAGCAATTATTAAGAAATGAAATCAATCCGCTCGATTCATCAACAGGTTTACCAGTTCCACCAAGCACAAGCATACATACTACCATTTCTGTCGCCAATTGGCTTCATTAATGCATCACAAACTTCCTTTTGTTGGGGATTCAATAGGGATACAATCGTTTGAACTGCTTAATCTAATAATTGGTAGTCATATTCACGTTCTCGTTTAAACTCACGATTTGGCGCTGGCATTCCTAACCTGACTAATAACCTATTGCATATGACGTAGCACATGTCTTCGAACAAGAGTAAAGCCCGATTATGTGTCTCTTCATTCATCTCAAGATCGTCATTTCTGGAGCTGATACGAATTCGATGTAAAATATCTTGTGGCATATTATCCTTGTATATGTGCCACAGGCTAGATAAATTAAATGGAAATCATGTCGAAATGATTATGGCAAATAATGTCCATATCTGACTTGGAGATGCAGAGATAATAGATTCAACGATTACAATAACCCAATGGCTATCATTTTCAAGTAAATTGAATTTTTCACAGGCAGCACGATATGTTAGGAATATTATGCCATTAACAGTCCGTACTTTTTCAAATGGGCAATAAGCCCGGACAATCCGGAAAACGTCATTGCTAAAATGTAAGTAGTAATTAGTGCTGCAATCGTAACTAAACGCGGCTTGCTTCAATACAGCACTTGTGCGGCGTACATATGTAGATTATCCGCGTGATGATCTATATTGTTTGCTCGTCGATTTCGCTTTKTATTGTGATTGAGAAGCCCGAAGTTAAGCCATGCGCGCTTTGAACGGGTAATTTTTTAGTATTCTACAGTCCTTTCATTTACAATGTTTCGTATCTTTCTTGCATTACGGGACTGTTGTGAAAGATTCGATCGTCTTAGTCGCGGCATTGTAATGATGGTTATGCCAAGCCCCCACCAATTTTCAGTCAAATTATGTCGGCCGTTCTTGAGTTATAAATAGTTTAACTAAGATGGCTTTCTTTAATATACAAGTATATATATTTACACTCGTGGCCATGCAAGCTTTACCACTTTTGTTTTAAAGTAARTCTCTTACATTTCGAGTTCATTTTGTAAAGCTCACAATCTTTCAATTGATTGGTCTTTAGCTGCATGTGTTTTGTTTTTAATTTTTAATAGTTTTGCTTAATAACATGTCATTAACTTTTTCTGTAATAAAAAATGTCTATACCGCAAAAAGTATCGCTACAACATGTATAATACACTACAATACAATGTATAATAACAATATACACAATTCTCGAAAATTTTGAGTGGTAAGATTTGCGTGGTCACGAGTGTAGAAATGAGAGTTGGGGTAGTACGGATCCGATTTTATGTCTGAACTAATTTCATGACTCATAATAATGATGAACAAAACTATCATACTCTGTAGCAACATGTTGCAAGAGTATAAAAAGTTTATTTCATTATACAGTTAGGTACATACCACATATATAACACTTATTTGTATATTTAAATTGTGACACGTATTAAATTTAATATTGCAGAAAAGAAATGTGACATACATACCAAAAACAATAATAATAATAATTTTTTTTTTTTTTTTTTTTTTTTTTTTTTTTTTTTAATTTTTTTTTTGTCTGTGTAGCACTTAAATCGTATATTAGTAATGCATGAACACTTCCGCAAATAATTGTGCGCCAATTTCAAATGTAAGTTAAGCCCTTGCATCCTCTGCTGTTGCTTTGTTCTTGACACTTTTCACTTTGTTTGTTATTTTAAATAATTTAGGTGTGAAGATTATACGCCACGATATGGTTAAATTGTTGACAGCTTAATTTGTATTGCATGACAGGGGCAAACCAAGTGAATTCCCATGTGAAATGTAAACAAAAAGGATATGGTAGGCCATGCTCTTCATGAGGCAAAGCGCAGTACACTCCCATAGGTGCGATGAACGGACCTAGTTCTCATACATACCTAAGTATACATACAGGTATGTATATATGCATATGGCACTTTACGTTTAGGCTTAAACCAGAGCTCATGCATGCATACGTATAGAAGCATTTTTAAGGACTTCAGCTAGCGTCCGAAGCGCCTCTGGTACAATGAAACTATACGAATTTAAAATATTTCCGTGGGTGGTGTGCTATGCGCCAGTTTAAGCATATAATTTACATGCTGTAAATTGATTTACAAACTTGTATTTAACACCTAATGACGGTTTGCAAGTTCTACTTGGTAAATATTTACATCCGACGAGTTTGAGGGTACTTTGAAGTGCCTTAAAAGCACTTTTCCATTTTAATTTTCTAGTCCAGACCAGACTTCGGCGCTTATTTATTTACAAACTTGTTTATAAAATGACGTTGACGTTCTGAAATGCCAAATTCCGTTATAAATTCTGGCATTCAACTGCACAGTGTGCTTGATGGGTTATCTATATAATATCTAGCCGTAAATTCTTGGTTTGATAACTGAATGTCTAATATTAATTTGTTTCCAGCTTAGCCCAAATTTGATATAATGTGTTCAAGGCATTTAATTTTTATAACGTAATCGCGACAACAAGGCTTCAGTAACTGAATATCATTTACATCAAACTTTTATTAGCAGTCAGGCTCTCTCTCTCTGAATGCTTTTCGAAGAAACGTGAAGATCTACGAAGGAATAAATAAATTTTTTCTAAGAAACACTTAAAGCAAGCAGAGTTGTAGCTTGGCACTTCCAGAATTATAATWTACGATATTACAGATCGATATTGTGCAATAATTAATATCTTTATATATAAAAGGTACGTGTCAAGTTGTATGTCCGCGATGGACACTTAAACTACTGAGTTGATTTTAGTAAAATTTAGCGCACTCTTCCAGTTCGAACCAACTTAGAAGGTAGGATAGTTAAAACAATTCATAAATAAAAAATGCAGTAAAAGCTCTCTTATATGGGCRCCCTATTAAGCGGACATGTTCATTAAACATGCACATTGTTGATGTTTATTAAGTACAATCWATTATATGAACAACTCTGTTATCTGGACAGAAACGCTGGTAACCATACACGGACAAAGCAGCCTTTAGTTCGCTATTAGCAAAAATTTATTTGTAAGGGCATATTCAAAATTAAATTTTAAGAACAATCCCTTGGATTCTAATACCGACAAAAATGCCTTTATTCGTAAATAAAATATTCACTATATTGGATAGTTTATTATATGAATAAAATTTATTATAAAATGTATTCCAAAGCAACTCGTGGCCAGATTCCCTAGTATTWTATATATACATACGTATACATGTGTATTCTTTCTCATTGTATCTTGGTTCCATACCTAGCTCTAAGAAAGTTATTTGCGGGACTATCTGCTAAAYAATTGAACGCGACTTCTCACCAGTTCAATAGCGTTCCGCGCCTTTGACATAAAACATACGAAAGCTTTCGMATTCCTAACTATATCTACACGAACTTTGTAAAACGGGTGTTCGACCGTTATCGCGGCAAGATTCACGACTAAAATTGAAGTTCGTGATCTTAACGACATTAGATTCAACAAGAAGGTGCCACTTCATGGGAAGGTTTACAAATCGTTGAACTTTTTCACGAAAATTCACGTACTGTTACAATATGACGGCGCTACTTCCAACACCTTGCATCAATTAAGGGATTTATTGMGCGAAYACTTCGGWGAGCAGMTAATTTAACGTTTTKGCCTGGTYCTTTGGCCATCAAGATCGWGTAATATCACACCCTTAGACYTTTTCCTGTAGGGATATGTAAAGTCTAAGGTCTATGCSGAAAATCCCGCTTCAATTGAGGCCTTGAAGGAAAACGCGTGCCATTCGTCAATTACCAGTTGCAATGCGCGATTGATTTATTGAAAATTGAACTCAACGAATGGACCCGCGGCAAAAATTTKATATATCAATCAGAAAATCCAAAAATTTATTTCCAGCATATACGTTTCAAAAATATCATTGAAAGAAATATTCATGTGAAGTCAATGAGTTTGTAGATTATTTGTGGAACCATGCTTACTCCGAGAGCAACGCAATCGATGAGTTTTCGATATAAAAACGCGATGATCGCGTATACCAGATCTCAAAAAAACATATCTTCGATTAGATAACCTCTTGCATCTCCATTAGAGTATATAAATTAGTGTCGGTTTGGCAGATATTTGTTTACAACGCGAAATCTTTGTCCAGCGATTGTTATATATTGCGTCAACAGACTGCATTAAATTGATAGGACTGTTACTGAAGACGTAAGCATCTTTAAAAGCAATGCAAACTCATCGATTATATTTTCCAAATGTTATTTATGTCACCTTAGTATTGGTTAGCAGTCATATCCGGTTAAATATGCGGTTCCTTTTCGGTTCAGTATATCCAATTGCCCTAAAAATTAATACCTGCTTTGTTAAGTTAAAATAAAAATAACGAATTAAATTTTTTAATGGCTKCATTTCAGCACTGGCCTGACACACTGTTGCAGTAGCCACAGTATTTAATGTAACGGCATTTTACTGCATCGTTGCGTCATTATCAATAGCTTTGCGCGACTTTTCCCCGCTATAAAGCGACTTGAGGCGTGCACCACACACATACACACACAAACATGGAACCACTACCGCCGAAAAGTAGGCGGCAGTCAGTCTGGTAAGCTGCCCTACTGGCTGGTTTGGTTGGCTGGTTGCCTGGCTACCCGACCGCGTGCTGCCCGTCGACTAGCTGGTTGAGTGCTCGGCTGGTTGACGACGYGTCCTCGCACGGCGACGTGTATAAATTGTAATTTAAACGGTTCTGCGCCTGAAGTGCTTACTGCGTAATTATTTATGAGCCGCCGCCGCCACTGTCGCCGTGGCACACATGAGTTATACGCCGCATGCCGCTTGCCACATACCAGCATGAGGCACGAATAAATATACCAACGACAGCACTTTCGTCGCGTGAAAGCGTTGAGGGAATTTTAAAATGCGCTACTCGCATTTTTTATTAAACTGCGGCGTGTGTCACTTACCCTTCCACAATTGAATGTGTGCCAACACTCACACACGCACGCATGCGTCCGTATGTTGCAAGCGTGCGTGCTCACGCTCTGGATATGGTGGTAGCATGCGTGTCACGCCGCGCATAATTCAAGTTAAATGACAATTTCTGATTGTGCATTGAGTTATCAAGCAATTGCCGCAACAACAGCAACAACGACAAGTTTGCTGTTAATAACAGCAGCGTCGCGTAAAAGCGCAATAAAGGCTTCGTGTAATATAATTTGAAACTTTTGTGGCAGACGTGGCGTATGAGTGTCGTCCCAATGCAACTTAATGCCAATTACGCGCGTACGTGTGTAGTACGCGCACTTGTGTTTATGTGTGTATCTGTGTGCTTGTAAAACGTCGTGTAGGCATGACATTGGCAGCAATGGTTAAATATTGTAGTCAAGTGCTAATTGTTGCATAATTGCTTGCAATGAAATTTCATTAAACGACACTGTTGTATGGCAGCCGCCACAGCAGCGGAATAAGCAACGAGATGCAGCGACATTGTCACTRGAAGGATATATGCACTCACTAATCTATATTTCAACAGGAAAAAAGGAGGTAAAATCCCAAAAGYAATGGCATTGATTGGCTTTTCCGAMAAAAAWTTGCAAAAAAAAATTTGAAAAATCGATTTTGAGATTTCGAATGAAGTGGAAAGGCACAAAAATCACTTGCGCGCAATGAGACAACTCCAMAAAGTTAGCGAACAGTAAAAGCAGATATTCGTGCTGTATCAAAAGYTAGTCTGCATGTAGTAAAGTGAATACCAAGTTGCTGCATTGGCAGTGAGACAGAGTTTCTATGGCCTATATATAAACATACACATGGATATAGTTATATACAGTTGGTACTAACAGCTCTACTAAGTTGCTTGGTCGAACTTCTTTTCCCATTTGTTGCATGCGGCTTTATGCTCTTCTAGAACTGGTTTACACATTCAAGAAGAAGTTGTATGTTGGCTGAAGTATGATCAATTAAATAAGGTCTTTACGCTAGTCAAAAAAGGGATAGGACTCAGGTTATGAATATATAGTAATGTTTTTTATTAGCAATATGAACAAAATACACTTCAATTTTCTTTTCCTCCTTATTACTTACAACAGTTATCTTAAATTAGTTATCTGCTTCATTTTTTGCATTTTTCCAAATTAACCTATTTATTCATTGTTCTTTTATTGATTCATTTGATTAGCTATTATTTCTTTCTCTCGTTGTACAAWATTTCTGAATTATAAATACGCTTACCTTCGGAAATGAAGTTCAAATGAGATATATGTATGAAATTTTAATAAAAGAGGAAACAAATTTACATTCACAAAAGCTCGATACCCCTTATAGGTGCATTTTTTATAACATAAAAAGTAAAAAAGATTTTTATTCTGATTTCGATCGATCAATGCGATAAGAACAATATATTCAAAGTCTGTAGCGATGCCTTAAATTATGATCAATGAGAAGTTTCGTTAAGATGTCTCATCACATAAAAAAAACTTGTATTTGATTGGTGAGTTTGTATGACAGCTACATGCTTTAGTTCCCCGATACYGGCGGTTSTGACAWATGAGCAGYTTWTTGATGAGAAAATGACGMTTGCCTWATTTGATAYYGATATTTCATTAACGGCAGGAATTATTCACATATATATAGGTAGACGAACAAACATATTAACCTGATAATTTATAGATATAACGTACTTATATAGCATCTTCAACGTTTCAGTCCGTATTTTAAAAATTTCTTAGCAAACTTAAATACCCTGCTAAGGRTATAAAACCCGTTAAATTAAAGGTAGAGGTTTATTAGTTTGTTAAAGTATTGTGGTGATATATTGCCTTATCAAATAAATAAAGGTCAAACTCGAAAGAAGTGCACTCGAAGTCAGTTCCTATTCTCTATCCATCGTCGGCTGTATAAAAATGTTATTGACTTTCCTATATCACAACCAGCATAAATTCCAGCAACAATACATATAAGAATAACACTTGCCAACAGTTGCTACTTTGAACAAAAATTAAGTATCTAATATAGGATGATGCCGAACTGATATTAGGAAGCACTTGGTTCCATCGAGAGAACTGTTTTACACAAGGTWATGAACCCGTTTGCTTAAGTGATGAGTATCGAAGAAGGTGGAACCAGGAACGGTTTAAGCTCCACTAGGACTATATCTATATAAAATAAGAAACATTTGTTTTCCAAACATTCATTTGATCAAAAGGCTGATTTTCTACTTCTACCTTATGTTCATAAAACATCTTCATTTTCATAAAATTTCTTGCGGTTTGAAAGCTCAAACGTGTGCTTCTATAGTTCGAACCTGGCTGGTCGAAGCCATTTTGTGTATGATTATTTCATTATGACAAATACCCACACAAAATTTTTGCCGCCCTCAAGTGCAATAGATTTGACAGTTCATCAGCAGCAACTACATATTAGGAAAACCACAGTAATTATGAGGATTAATGCTATTGCAGAAGCCGAGTGATGGACATGGACACTTCAGATAGTTCTCCTGTAGTATTTTACATGATCATCATAAGTTAGTCTAAGAAAATTGGAAGTTAAACAGAAACAATTTGTTTGATATGTCTGATAAGCTTTCAATATATAAAATTGGGTCCAACGACTGGCTTGCCGTTGACGGCCAGGCAAAACAAATCGAGCTCCATACATAATTGCATCGACTTTCACACGAATAAAGAATTTAATTGATATCGCAAGCAGTTTTGGTTTTCTTAAAAAAAAAAAAACTTTTTTATCGCTCTTATTAAACAACGTGCTCTTAAAGTTGAGGCCACTGACTCCGAATTTCGGTAGTAAATTTTAATAATTTCGACTCGTTCTTGGATCGTATATCTTTCCACGATGAAATGGTAAGCCTTGTTGAAGAGAAATGTCGAAAGAACGCGAAAAAATATGGCGTGGTTTGCTGTCCCTGTTAGTTTACTTTTGTAGATTAGCTATTGAAAAAGCCGTTATTTGCATACTCCAGTTGGAAGACTAGCAAAAAATCCGCTGGTAATATGGAAGGATTTACAAACAAAATTTACTTAATTATTGTTGTTACATCATTTCCATCCGAACGTTTACTTTCGAAAGTTGGTCAGACAGTGATCAAACAAAGAAATATAATAAAACTTTAAATGTTGAATAAAATTCTAAAATTTTATGTAGACGCAAAAAGGATATTGTTCCTTGTAAAACTAACTGAAATTTACTATATATATAGAATTAGTTTTGATTTACTTTGTATTCGATTATTTTTATAAACTTAAAGCCTTTAATAAAAAGTTAATATTTTTAATATTATTTCAAAACTTACATAAGCATATTTCGTAAACTTTTGCCAAAAAACAAATGTACTCAATTTCTAGTTTTAATGTTTTTAAATAGATTTTATATTCATTTTGATTAAAGTGATAATTTCGATGCAAGTTATCCTAAGTACAACAAAGATCGCGTCTTACGATCGGTTGATTTCTACCTAATTAAGTTTCGCATTATTATGTGAGTATACAATTTATAGTAGGATGCGGTTGGCGAAACATAATAGACATACTACACACTGTGATSAAATTGAAAGGTGAATTATTAATTTATACTGCGCGTTTCTGTACGTTGGCAGAACTGTTAGTGACATCTAAAGTAAAAGTGAATTCTTCGATTTTCACTGGGTCTAAATTGATTGAACAAAGAAGTGTGATAAAGCTCCATCTCATACTGGATTGGTTATTCGTGATCATTTCGCCACATTTTCAACTAATATCGTGCCGCAACCATATTATTCGCCTGATTTAACTTCGTGTAACTTCTGGCTATTCAGCAAATTCCCATGACCACTCCGAGGGCACCGGAGACATAAAAGCTGAATCGAAGAAGGCTCTGATGGTCATCACGACGGAGCATTTTTCTAAATACTATGATAACTGGATGATGATAATTCGTTGGCATAAGTGTATTGCCGCGAGAGGGGATTACTTTGAAGTAGACGAAATAGACGAACGGCCAGACAGACGTGCAAGCAGACGGGCATAGCTAAGTCCTTCTGGTCGTCATGCTGCCCATTTACATATATATTATTGAGGTTAGCGACATTTATTAAATCTACTTTTAACTTCGTTACGAATTCAATACACCCTGTTAATGGTATAAAGGCATTGAGATGATTTTTTTTTTTTTCAAAATATTTTATGGATTGAATCTCATAGATGGAATTATTCCTCATAAAGACGCCAATATATTGTATATTTGACTGGTTTTAGTTTTCTTTTTACAATTTGAAAGCTTTCGCTGTTGTCTTTGTGAAAATGTCGTACATCCAAATCTATGAACTTAACTGTAATATAGCATTCTCCAAAACTGAATCTGAGAAGTAACAATTTAACGTTACTTTAGAACTCCTTCCTATTTGATGTACTTGTACGAGTACATGCACAAAATGGATTTTTTTGAATGAGTTTATCAAGCTGACTTCTCTCAAGTTCTTATGCAAACTAAACTGAATGGAATGAGTAATCAAAATTCATTTCAATTGAAGACAATAACTGTATTTTTGTCTCAGAGTTCTAATGTATACGAAAAATCTTTAAAAATGAGGGTTACTACTCCTCTCGAAGATACGAGGTGCGTTCAAGAAGTATCGCGAATTTTGCGTTTTTTCAAAAATTATTTATTTATTTATTCTATTTTGTCCCCTTCAAAGTAATCCCCATGAGATATTATACACTTGTGCCAACGGTTTTTCCAATCTTCGAAGCACCTCAAAAATCATTTTTTTTTTTTATCTTCTTCAGCTCCTCCTTCGAAGCCGTCTTTGTCTCGTCCTTTCATGGGCCTCTTCAGTTTAGGGAACAAGAAAAAGTCACAGGGGGCCAGATATGGGGAATACGGTGGCTGCGGCATAATTAGTGTGTTGTTTTTGGCCAAAAAGTCGCGCACAAGCAACGATGTGGGAGCAGGGGCGTTATCGTGGTGCAAAAGCCAATTTATGTCACATCTTCCCGGCCTTCTGAGAACATTTTGTACCACCGATAAACGTTGCTTCGTTCCAAGGTAGCTCCTCCGTATGCCACAGTCAACATTCGGAATGCATCCGCGCACTTAATTTCGTTTTTCACACAAAATTTGACACAGGTTTTTTGATCCATTTTTTTGAATAGGTAAAAATCGAAGACGATCCATAACACGTGCAAGCAAAGCAGCTGTCAACAATTAAATGAACATTAAAAATGGCCAAGATTGTCGGCATAAGTGGCAGACATGAGTACCAACATAACGCCACAAAAAATTCAAAATTCGCGATACTTTTTGAACACACCTCGTATGGTTAATAGAAGGTAGATACCCATTCTCTCAACAGGCGGGACTATATGACTGAGATGATCATGTTTTACATCCGGTCAAGGATTGCCTACTCAACAATATTCCTTAAAATTATTTATGGAGCGAATACCATTACATTAAATTGTCACTTTGAAATTTCCCGGAAAAATTAAGTCAAATGCGGATATTTTCAGAACATAACTCACTCAGTCCTTCACAACTCATCAGGGAAGATGTGAGTCAAAATCATGTCACCCACAGAGTTGGACAGTAGGGAGCAAATGTATTTATCAAAAGAAATTTACATGGAAATCCACTCAGTGTTTCACAAATAAAACGAAATCGTTTCAGTTTACAGTCATTTGTATTAAACTACTCCCACAGCACAAGTTATTGTGGGCTGTAAAAAACATGCAACATTTTACATCGCATTTCTAGAAACAGCAAAAACATATATATACATGCAACAATGCCACATTTAATAAAGACGCAAGACATAGTTGTAAACAGAGATTTGCCCATCCRCTGTCTGGGGAACTAAAAGCCGTTTAACTTAAATTGGACTAAATTTAAATACAACGGAATTGTAGCTGTTAACTGTTGACTCCTAACGGCTGCCTCTTGAAAGATTAATAAACGCCGCCAACATTGCAAAGATGGCCTACACAACAACCTCCAGTGGACAGCTGTTAGAGTCTCCAACGACCTGTGAGCGCAAAGCTGCGTAGCTCTTGCCCAGGCTGTTTGTTTATTTGTGCGAAAGTTTGCGTGTTGAATGCCGTTAGCAGCACGCACATAAAAGACGTAGCCAAGAAAATAGCTCTGCGGAAGACGCAACGCTTAAATTATTTCCCCGAGGAAAAGAAGTGAAAATCTTTGGCCAATCAGCTTTGTTGCACGGCAATCAGAGGTTTATGGCACAAAGTGTGCACCCCAGAGCGGTGGTGGAATGAAAGTTTGTGCGAAGCGAGTAGAGAAGCGGCCGGAAATGGTGATGTTGTGCTGCTAAATGTGTTAAACGGCAAAGCTGAGCCGTCTGTTGTATCTCTGTTCGTAAGTAAAATTATTTTCCATTGGTGTTGTTGATAGTACTGGCGTTGTTGTTGTTGTTGCTATTTTTGCTTTTGTTGCTTTTATTGCTGTTGTTGCTTCCCTCTGGGTATAATTTCACAATGGTTGCCGCTTGATTACTCATTTATTCATGGTCAAGCTAAATGACTTTAAACGGCGTGCTGGTGCAGAGGTCACATACAACAGCAACAACAATAATGGTGAGGTAAAKATATATAGGAAGACCATTGAAGGATAAGTTTTTCATATGGAAATGTATTTGTGGACATTGTGCTGTTGTTTTTAAAAGATTTTTGTCTGATACCTAAGAGGGTTCTGCATAAGTGCCAAGGTTTTAATAAACCTGACCAGTAAGATATATGAACAGTAATCAGAGGTGATGTAATYTTATTCTTAAATTGAAAAATATTTTAAGTCAAAGCATATATAAGAAATATTCATAGAAAGAAGTGCAGGGAAAAGTGTATAATCTTCATAGTATTCTTAGTAAGAACGATCCATCTCAAGATCTTTCCAGAACCGATATATATTCATACAGTACGGCCCTCGTAATTTTCTCATGTTTAAATTTTTGACCTAAGAAAAGGTGGACATTGCCACGCCCATCAACCAAGTTTTACCGCGGCTCAGATAAAGCCCTCTGATACCATCTCCGGTGTAAAATTGTATGTCTTTGCCGTATTTAGTTATTGTTTTATCGCACTGGAGGCGGTATATTTTGGCATCGACCTTGAGCCGAAAGGCTTTTGCGACTGCGCAGGTACCGCTTGTGTTCTGCGAAGCTCAGCTGTTAAGCAGTAGACCATTCTACCGAGAGCGGCTCTAAGGAGCCTTTCCTTGCTAGCTCATCAGCTCTTGCTGCGATTCCGCTGTGGCCTGGCACCCATACCAGTGTTATCACAAAGACACTCGATGCTATTRATAGCGAGGTTAGGCACTCTTCGACCAGCTCTGAACGCACTGCACATGAAGGCTAATATCGCCGCTTTGCAATCTGAGKAGATATGTAGTCATTTCTCTGAACGAGGTTTCATTACGGAACAGTAAATGGTTTAATGGCTCCAAACTCGACCTGGAAGACACTGCAATAGTCAGGAAGTCTGAAACTTGAGTTGATAGAGGGTTCCCGACAGTRGACCCCTCCACCAACCTTCTACCTAAGCTTTGATCCATCCATGAAGAACTTTACAGCCTCTCTTCTCGAACGGTGTCTTTCAACCCACAACTCCCTCGCTGGTATGGGCATATGGGTAGAGCCGTCAGCGTTCGGCTTCGCAAGTCTGTGTTATAATCCAAATCATCGGGTAAGAAGACAAAGTGTTCAGACCCGATTTCGCTACGACTTAGTTTTTTGGGAAGTAACACGTACACCGAGATTCATCAAGAACCATTACCAAATTTACAGCTGGCAGGGACATACGGACCAATCGATAGTCACCTGGTTTTGAACTCTTATCTTGTTCTTCATCACTTGTACATACTAATTAGAATGCATCAAATTGAAATATATTTTACTTTTGATTTTCTCTACTCTTCTAGAARAGTTTTCAACATATTAGTTTCCCCCAACGTATACACTTTAATACAAGTTTCCTTAAATCATTGTGGCATTCTTTTTACAACTTTACTTAACTCAACGCTGCCGGTGTTTATGTCATAAATTTGTGAAGTCCACTCCTTGTTGGCTACTTCTCATAAACAAAAGAGCTTCAATTAATGCATACGAATATACATAAGTGCTCGTTCGCTTAAACGATTTCGCTGCAAGGCGCCGCACCTCTTCTCTCAGTAAGCACTCTTTGCAGCACTTGCGGCTAAATGAAAGACACGCCATGCTGCGTGCTATGTACATATACTTATGGAGTATGTGTAATATATAGTTATAAATAAGTACACATATTCATTTGAACTTTCATTTGCATCTATGTATTCCATAAGAATAAATTATGCACTTATATATATAGGTATTTATATACACAGGCTTACTTCTGGCAAGATGCACACATGCCACGTCGACTCTTGACCAGTTTGTGCAATAATATATTCCATAAATTGTTTATAGCCCACATTTGCTACGTCGTTTCTACTTTYCGCTTCTTTTCCTTTCGAAACTACCTCATATAGTACTTTCACTCGCATTAARATTCAGATTATAATTAAAAACTTCTTTGCATTTTATGAGAGTAAAATTTCAGCTTAAATGCTTATTTCTTCCATCATGCCGTGACTCTTTTCTTAAAAAAATACTTTCTTCTTTTGTTACCTTTAAAATTATAATTATCTTGAAATTACTTCAAAATGACGTTGCAGGTAAAACCAGTAGTCGTGATCTGAATATGGAAACATCGACAATTGCGTCRTTGTTGAAGTTCATCCTAGGTATGTTCTCATGATGTTCTTAAGAAGTGGTTATCTTAAATCGGAAACATGCAAGTCTCACTACAGACTTGCCGATGGATTGCGGGATTCTGACTTGCCTGTATCAGTTGGGTACTGCGGAGTCCTAAGACTAAGTAAATAATGTCTTCAGAGCAGCCTGTTATACTTTAACTGAATTGGCCCGGCCTTAAGCCTCATAAGGATTTTACCATGCGACATAGCCAACGCACCTCTGCAATCCCAAGAAGCTGAACTCGCCAACATAATTCTCAGGCATATCAGTCTCACACCTACTTTCATCTCGCTTCAATCCCAACGCGATGACAATAATGCAATTACCAAAAAGTTTTTGTATTTTTTGTTCGGTGACTGTAAGCTATTTTTCGTGCTTGCCACCGCCCGTAGTAATTTGAAATATTGGCTTTCATCTCATATATAAATTGATTTATTTATTTWTTTTTCAAAGCATACTTATTGCGACATACTTTTATGTTATTGTATAGCTCTWACAAATCTTACAAAGATCCGACGTTATAGATTTCAGTGGAACTGAAAACACCGTAGTGCCACATACATGGTTTTCTTCATCCGACTACGTCTCAAATCCCTCACTGTTTGCTAACTTTTAATCGGTATCAGTTTAGGGTTTATTTGCAGTTTCAACGGATTTCCGGTATGTTGGTTATGATAACTTATAACYATGTTTTGAAAAAAGAAGATAATGTTCTTTTTTTGAAAACGTAAAAAAGAGAGATTTACTGTGACATAATTTTTATCTCTACACCAATGGCATATCTTAACGTTAGTATATTGAATATTCTTCATTTATTAAAATATACTCGAATCTGCTAACGATTTGCTAGCGCTCAGCCACTTCCCACAGCCACTTAACAATCAGCTGATTGAGGGACAGTTTCAGCTCTTTCRCATATTCTACTGAAACCACACATACCTACGCTCATGTAAATGGCACATAGTTTTCAGCACCACAAGTGGCATCCACAGGCACATTTATGTTATGCCATCAGTTCGCTTGCGGTAAGTTTCTTAGGAAAAACTTTTTGAAATTTTAACAACGCTTCACTGTTGCGGTTAAAGCTTTGGCCAGCGTTGGAAGTGAAAATATTCGCTGAATGTCTCTCTAACCACACTCGCACACCATAGTCTCTCGCCTTTGTCATGTGCTCTATTCATATGTGCGTGTATTTGTAAGTGAGTGAATGTGTGTGGAAATGCTGGAAATATATTGCGGATAGTGCTGCAAGCCTTTAAGCGTGTAGCAGCACATGCGGACCGAAGATGTGGCTTCATGTAGTTGTCGTTGAGTGCATAATGAAACTTTATCTCTCAAGTGCCGCACAAGAACGTGTCGGTGTTARTGGTTGGCAATGTGTCCATGGCAACTTGTGTGTGTGTGTTAGCTTTATTAGTTGCTTTTAAGAATTACGAAAAGACTAATTCCTTAACTGCATTTTCCTTCTCACTTTATACTGCAGCAACAACACTCGATTTTGTTGTATTTTGAAACTTCTCAAGTTTGGAGAGTGTAATCAATGCGGATTTCTAYAAAGTCTTGAAATCACTTGTTCCTAAGTTTGATTCGTACTTTTCGCTTTTTATATTTTTTTTAATAGAGACCGGAGGTTTGGTTGGAGAGTAGCAGATATTGGCAAGCGATTCTAAAATAATTTTTTCATCGTCTTCTTTTTTATATCTTTCACGAAATTGAAAAATATTTTTTTACCAGCAGGAACTTCAAGATGCTATAAGCCTTATATATTTTCAGTCCCTTCAGATCTGTAAGTAAAATTCTCAGTTTCCGGTTTTAAAACTGTTTTTCGCGTTTGCAGTTCAGGGTCTCCTTGACTTCTGGGTTCCCAATTATGATTAAAAAGTCAGAATTTTTTGATATGAACAAATAGTCGAGAAGATAGATTCTCGAATAAAAAGTTTTTGAGACCTGATTTGGATCGATCAGTTTGTATGACAGCTATACCATATAATGGTCCGATATTGCCGGTTCTAAGAAATGATCAGCTTCTTGAAGGGAAATATACGGGTGCAAAATTTCATATCGATATTTCAAAAACCGTTCCTCCGTCTGCTTAGAACCAACACACAGACGGGCACGACTGCATCGAATTCGCTTGTCACGTTGATCAATTATCTATCTATATATTTCATAGGATCTCTGACGTATTTTTTTGATGTTATAAAACTTGTGCAACGATATTCAGGGTATAAAGATTAGGAATGAGGTCCAGAACAGATGAAAAGTGAAGGGAAAATTATTGGGTGTTTCAAAAATTATCTACACATCAAATAGATCTTGGTTCAGCTAGACAACCAAAGAACAATATGGTTGAAAGAGAACCTATTTCCATTCGACAACCYACAGTGTTCTCTACAAAATTGTCTTTCATTTAAAGCTACTATTGAAAATTAGTTTACCATTGAAGCAAGAAGCATGTGGATTGAAAAAGCAAGTTGAATTGGTTYGCAAGCTGGTTAGCATTTAATGTCGGGAGAACGCCTCGCTGAAAATCGTGACTTTTAAGTTCCTAATGATTGCTTCTAACTTAACCCCAACTAATCAGCTTTTGAGTTTGTTTCTTTCATAGCAGTAAGATAGTTAATGGAACGTATCGTAGAAAACATTTATCCTCTCAACCTTCCAAAGAATGAAAATTTGGAAATATGAACTCTCACTTCCTCGATTCAAAGAAAATAATGATCTTACTCATGATATAAGAAATACAAATTGTGAAGTAATCTCTGCTGGGAGTGGCGGACACTTTGTAACCAATCCCACTTTATTCGACGATCAAATACAGTTTAGGATACAATTCAGGTGGCCAGTGTAACCAAGTTAAAAGTCAAATTATCATTCTTTGGGGGCTTTTAGGAGCAGGTATATGTAAACAAAGATAAGAACCGTAACCAACCAGCTGGCAAGCGTATTTGTTGAGTTATGTATTTTACTGTATATTAATTGCTTTCATTGCTGTAGCATTGTAAACATCCCCAAACGGTTTAATAAAATCCTGAAAATCTTGGGTCACYCCGGATGCTGGGTTAGTTCGTTTCAGTTACGCAGAATATATTGTCAAAAAAATCAATAGAGTTGACTGTAATGCTTCCTTATAATTTTAATATGTGTACTTCGAGATTTGTGTGACTAAAAACCATGTTTACAGATTTCATGAAATGATGGAGCTTCTGAATGTTTTTGCCCGCCTCTCTCTCCCTCTCTTTGAGAGTGAAAAATAACTGGTGCGGCGCTGTACTGTACCAGTTACCTTCTACTATCCCTCAAAACTAAGTATAATTATGTTTAAAATATCAAAGCTGCATTTTTTAAAGTCAAAAAAACATATTCTTCTTTCATGTATAAGCAATTGAACCCACCCCGTAAGCAAACAGTGCATACATATCGACTTTGATAAAAGTGAAAGCACTTTTAAGCTCTACTTGACACTTTTCTCCAGTTGCCGCTTAATCAATCCGAAAACTTTCTCACAATCTAAGCCACTAACAATCTTCAGTATTTCACAACTAAGAYCTTCTCACAGCGCAGTTGCCACACAATCTATAGCTTTAACTAACGCAGCTGCCGTGGCATGCACAAACTCACACGAAATTGTTGCAGCCAACCACAGCAACGGCTGTGACAGCTGTACATTTGAGAGAGCGGGWGCAAAAAAGTACCAAAGACACATTTGTCGCCAAGCGTCTGTGAGTGTAGATTTGTATAGGAATCGTTCTGGATGTGTGGGAATTGGGTGCAGTATGGCAACTTGCTAAACTTTGCACACTTTAATAATGATTATTYTCTTGGCAAATGAACAAAGAAGAAAATAGAAAGTGGGAGTTTTAGGCGAGTGGTTAAAAAATATGTGAAAGTAATAATAGTTTATGCAAGCTAACATAGACTATACATATTAACATGTAGCTTTGTATATACATATATACAGCTGTTGACGGCTAATTGGAAACGACACCTATTTTGCAGTAAATGATGTTATTTTCCAATAAATCACATATATTTTTGTATTTTCACTTATTTTATTGAAACTGTGTTAAACTTAAACTCTAATTGTAAAAATTTTGTTTAAAATTCGTTTTTGTTTTGAAGATTTTTACAACAAGTAAGTTCGGGTGTCACCGAACATTTTATACTCTCGCATGATAAAGTGATAATGGAGATTTCAGGCGTGGTTGTGAACCGATTTCACCCATATTTGGTAC
>NW_017536630.1:988123-991061 GCF_001853355.1 Bactrocera latifrons
TCATCACAAAGAACATGCATATTGGGGATATTTTTGGTGAATATGGCTCTTTGGACTTCACGCGGAGATGTTCTATAGGGTTTAAATCTGCACTGGACGTTTCCCACTCCAAAACAATGATTGAATTTTCATTAAAAACTGTTGTGTCAAGACTTAGATGTTAGAAGTATGCTTTGAATTGTTATCTTYCTTATAACTGGCAAATTTTYCYCAGCCCATGGAAACTTAACATTTTTTAGGATGTCGATGTATTTCTCCTTGTATAAAATTCCACCAATCTTATGGAGTGRACCAACACCATTTCAGATAAAATATCACCACACYATGATYGATCCTCYACCATACTCAASTACGCGTGGMAAATAGCGAGGATCAAATTCTTGAATTATTGAACGGCGAATATACCTTCGATTATTAGGACCTAAGCGATTATTTTTTGTTACATCGTTCCAAACGACATGCCTCCGTTGATTTGTTCTCTTAGAGTAATAAGAGTTGGCAAAGTATACGCGTCGTTTCCACAAATTTTAGTTAAAGTGCGTTCCTGTGTATATGCTTAAGGACATTCCAAAAAAATTTTTGGATCATTTGACCTTATTCGAAATTYGTTTGCACGTCTTTCCACACCGACAAAGGTCAAAAATGATTTTCCTCATTTCCTCATTAAAAAATTTGTATATTACATTTTAAACCACAACTTTGGAACATACCCTTAACAAAAATCAATAATATTTATAATAAAAATTAACACCTTGACAAATTGTAAACCTTTAGATTATAAATTAAGAAATTAAAGAACTTTCACTTCAGAACTACAAAGCAGAGTAAATTTAGTAGTAGATAGAGTAATACGAACAATGCAAGATTTTTGGGAATATAAATAACGGTAAATCAAAATTTTTACCATTATACTCATCAGCCACCTACAAAATAAGCGGGCGTTTCTAATTAGTTTTCAACAGCTGTATGTTCATATGAATCGACCCCATGTGGTGGTTCGACTGGCGTTGTCCAAAAGTGTCTAATATTCATTTCTCGTATATTTTTAAAACTTTTCTCTTTCAAATAAAATTTGGACTTTAGCCTCTGATATTTTTCTTTTTATAAGGTTACGAGACAAATTAGCGGATTAACGAAATGTTATACAGTCAGTAATGTAGGATTTCCTTGATGTACTATTATACCAAGTATTCAGGGTATACAAGGTTGATCCTCGAAAACGTATGATTTAATGTGTTGAGTCCGTTAAGGAGAACACCTAGTGTGACAGCTTAAAAAGTCAAGCTTTAAGAATAAAAATAAAAGTAATGTGTAATTTTTTTGAATTCTTAAAAGTATATTTTTAAATATATAAGAAAAATTTGAACGCTTAGTCACTTTTTGAGAGTTTTGGCTCGTCTCAGAACTTTGTGTTTCCAAAARCTGTAACAAAGGGTCTGTATAAAGAGCGCGGACACATTCCGAATGTTGACAGTGGCATATGGTGAAGCTACCTTGGAAAAGCAAGGTACAATATGTTCTCAGAAAGTCGACGAAGAGCGTGTCGGACGATCGAGCATGACAAGAAAAGAAGAAAACATTAATAAGGTGAAGAAGAAACAGTATATAGTCTATCGTCGAGTCAACATTAGAGAAATTGCTGAGAAACTATACAAATCATGATTTGTGTATCAGCTGGGTGCCAGTGGAATTTGTGCCCAAATTGCTCACTTTCAACCAACAATATCGGCTCAGAAGATATGGGATTGTGTCCGTTATCTGGTCGAGAGGGTCATAACTAGTGACGATTCATGTTTTTATGGAAAATGTGTTAACCAAAGCTTAAACATCCTAATCRAAGCTGCCGCATGAGCCAAGACCAAAAAAAGCSCTCAAAAATTGGTCGAAGGCTTTTYTAACAGTTTTCTTCGATTAAACGGACGTTGCGCATAATGAATTGTTGCCAAAGGTACGTACCTGCGAGTTATGCGCAATTTTCCCGCCCGCAGGAACCGTATTCTCCAGCCCTGGCCCCCTGTGACTATTTATCTTCCCATACCTATGCCACGATTTAGGAGACAAAACTGCATCGAAGTATAAATTAACAAATATCACAAAAAATAACTTTGTGGTGCTCTGAGGTTTTAAAAAACGCTAGCAGAAGTGCAATATACGCGAGAATGATTACTTCGAGGGAGACAAAATCGATATCACAAATTTTACGTTATTTTTGAACAAACCTCGTACTCTAATTAGTTTTCGCTTTGAATATCTGTTAGCTCTGCTGAAGCACATAACTGTAAATTCCTTTCAAKAACTTGTAACCTCAAAAGTTGTGTCAAGAAAATGTTTGTTTCTGCCACAACTACGAATTTGTGTTGCTACCCAAATGCATTTGTACTACGAARACAAGAATTCTGTAGCTTTTTCTCTTTCAATACTTTTGTTACATGCTAACCGTTGAATACGTATATGTTGGCATTGCAACATCGCCGTTGGTTTTGCTGTTTCCAACAATTAAATTCAATTTGTCGGCTGTATCTTGGTAACAAAGTTGTTTTCTCCATTTTTAGTTGGTCTTTTCCGGCCACAACCATTTTCCGTTCAAATTAAAATTTCCTGTGATTTCATGCAATTACATACCTATGTATATGTATATAATGCATACATACGTGCATTTATGTAAGTCTCGGTGCATCTGTGTGTGCAAGGCGGCCACAACTCCCTCAAAGTGCGCTCGTGTAGCCTTTTATTTCTGCATGTTTCCATCACTCAGCTCGCTCGTCAACACTTTCACCCAACCAGTTGGCTGCCGCTGTCCCTGGTGAGTGTGGACTGTGTGTGTGTTGTGATGCTTGTAGCAGTTGTTAGCCTGTCGGACTGACTGACTGACGGGTTAAGATAAAGTTTTCGCTTTAGTTGCTTAAGTACTTAGGACATTTTATATGCACGCATGTAC
>NW_017536630.1:993041-994150 GCF_001853355.1 Bactrocera latifrons
TATTCAAAGGAAGATATTTTAACAAGCTTTTTAAAAGTATCAATTTGTAAATTGAACATACAAAAATGAAGCGTATAAATTTATCACAAGTTTCAYTTGATTTCAAAGATAATATAAGATTCAACGCAAACCAAATCTTTTTTTTATACTTGCTCAAAATTAGAGACGAAGCTGTACATTCTTTATCATTCTCGTCCTGATACTGGTGCAACAGTTCAACCAAGTTTTGAAGAAGTGATTGGGATATGTTTTCCCAGAGTCTTTGTCCTGTTATCCTGTATGCCCATTTTTTTGCGTAGCTGGCTCCAAATTGGTACTTAACATTTGCACATAAGACTCTYCCGTCATTTTACCTTCGATCATTACGAGATTTGAGAGACCACTGTAGCTAAAGCAACCCCAAACCAAAACATTTCCATTTACTCTGAAGTTTCTCATTTCTCTTTCGCTAAACTTTTTGCAGTGCTTTAGTATTTTTAAATTGAAATTTGCTTTCATCACTCCAAATTATTTTTTTCCAAAAATTTGGTGGCAGTTTGTAATACTTTTTTGCAAACTCCAATCGTGTCTTTAAATTTTTCTTGCTGACGAACGGTTTTTTAATCTTGTAGTGGCTGGAATACCTGTCTTCTCGAATTCTTCGTTGAATTGTTTGCTCGGAAGCATCTATTTGAAGGCTCTGCTTAATAAATCGGGCTGATACAGTCGGATATTTTTTCACTTCTCGCACTATTTTTGTCTCTTCACGCACTGTAATTACGCTAGGGCGGCCTGATCTTGGAGCACTCTCTAGCCCACCATTTTTYTGGTAATTTTTTATCACTTTTTGGATTGTGGCCTTGGCTTTCGAATATTTGTTTGCAATTTTTCCGTATCCCATTCCATCTAAATGATCATGACACATCAATTTTCGCAGGTCAATGCTTATTTCTGCAAATCTTGGCATTTCACTAAATAAAATCTTTATATTATTTACCCAAAGACTTTTATCGAGGATAAAATTATGAAATTTTAGCTTTGTCGAATTTGTTTCTAAATATTTGCAAAAACTATTTATGCAAAGAAGCACTACGCACAAATATTGCCACGGTATACATAATTTTGTCGCT
>NW_017536630.1:996771-1020372 GCF_001853355.1 Bactrocera latifrons
TTAATAAGGAAACTGAAGTAAATTTATAATATTTGAATTTATTTATATAAACATCTAACAATTTCAGAAATTCTGCTATTTCGTAATAATAGAAATATTTCATTTACACAATTCTGATATTTCATTATCAGAATCGTATTTAAAACAAATGTTTTTACTTTTTCTGAAAAACCTACATTAACAGAGAATATTTCAAGAGCACTTACAAAAGTAACTCAATACTATTATTCATTGTAGCCTAAACTGTATTGGAGGTAATAGAATCATTTAAAAAACTAAAAATGTTGAATTCTGTTCCTTGTAAAGGTTATTACAATTGAGGGGCTATTCTAGTCTAGAAATTTGAAAAAATCGAAATGTTTTTTTCATAATTCGATAGTTTTGATATTTAAAACTATCTACCTAAAAGGATTTTTCAAAACTCAAATTATTTTCAAAGTTATCGCCATTAATGACGTGGCAACTAGACCGGTTGAGCGAACTATCTACCTATCTATTACGCTGCCCGAAACCTATCGTAAAACTTTAAACGCGTTTTTCTCAAAACTCCTTTTTCTGATGCGCCACAATATCTCAAGTTCTAATCAGTCGATTTATTTGAAATTTAGCATATTCTTTAAATATATCTTTATCACTGGAAGCAACAAAAAACAAATATTTGAAATGAAAAAATCGACCTTTTTTTGAGTAGACGCCATTTTATGAAATTTTTTAGTTATGCTACCTCATGACAGCGACATTCGTACTTCTTAAGAATCTGTCATTGTTTTATTTTGCAGATCACGACAAGGGTACAAATAATGGCGATGAGGACACTTCCTCTTTTTTCCCCCCTTTTCTGCAAGTCCGCATAACTCGATGAAATATCTTTTTTTTTTTTGGATATTTACTTGAGTACTCTTTTTAGCTTAATAAACAAATGATTAAAAAAAAGGGATAGTAAAAATATCTAGTGCATCTTAATTGTTGTTATTAATTGTTGAAAAAAGCTCGAAATTCGAGMMTCTAGACTRGAATGTCCCCTTAAAACAGACTCCTAACATGAACTTAATTTGGATCAGTCATTTACTTTGTCAGCAGAATGTGCACTAACTTGATCTGATCAATTTTTTCGCAGAATGTTCCATTGCCTTAGACAATACCTTTCCCCCAATTTCTTGAGATACATACATATATATTTAAATCTTTCCGTATAAGCATTCAATTTGGATAATTCTGTTTAATGACAGCTGTATACAGTAGTGGTGCGATATCGGTGTTTTGGACAAATGAGCAGTTTCTTGGGGAGAAAAGGGGGTGAGAAAATTTTCAGATCGATTTTCCAAAAACTGAGTGTTTACTCTGCGTATATACAGGCAGACTTTATTTTGTAAGGTATCCGATGTTTCTTCCAGAGTGTTACAAACTTTGTGGCGAACTAAGTATACTTTTTCCATGGTATAAAACATAGCAAATATGTTGGAAGTTAGTTTACTTGTAGAAGTAGACTGGTATTCTAATCGGATGAAAATTGTGTATATAGAAGTTCTTCAAATCGTTTTTATGAATACTGCACGTGTTGGCTGTCATCTATAAATCTGTATCCCTTACGCATATAGTATAATGTAAATACCACTGTAGGGATTTTGGGTTAAAAATATTTATTTGAGTCGCGTGAAATGAGTAATAAATTAACRTCAATCGATACATTTTWTKAAATAAGCAATCAAAAACGTTTTTCTTAAGTTCGTGGAAATATCGAAACTTTCAAGTTTACTGGTTATATATACGTCGTTGAACTATAATTTGGCTTAGTGGTTGATTTAACGGTACCTCCACTAGCTTTAGACGTAAAATGATTTATTACTGACTATAGAAATTACATACAAACTTTCTASGTGAGAGCGCAAGTCCCTAATGGGTCCTTCTTTAATCAATTAAASTCCTCACCACTCAACTGCTTTTAGTTGTACTTAAGCTTGCATAAACTTAATTTAATCGTTTTTCCAAGTACATAAGTGTTYTTGAAAGTTCCTACAACATCGCCAATATGTTCTTGATGATGTTTAATTCCAATGTACATATGTAAATGAACTCATACGATATGCTGTATCGCTTTGTTTTCGATTTTCGTCTAAGCAGATGAAATCATGACTCAATACATTAAATCCACATTAARGCGGGAAAACCATTTGCAACATAACCGGCAAACAATGAGCACCAACAACAGCAAACAATAAAATAAGGAAGCATTATGTAGATGCAGTCAGCAAGAAACAAATGAAATCAAGCGAGAAAGCAGGCAAGAGCAGCAACAGACAAGCAGCAGGCAGCAAGAAGCGCACTTGTGGCAAGGAGTAGGCAGCATGAAGCACATGTGGCAGGCGAAATAAATTGTAGCGCCAGAGCAGACGCTTCAGCGGCCACCATATGCCACACAAGTTCATTGTTATCAAGTTTCTATGTTCTTAGTTGGAAATTGTTGGAAATTTTAGACATTACACATCACTCGCAATTAGTGGCCAATCGATATGTGTGTGGCATGCGGCGCAATGTAGATGCTATGCGCACTCAAGAGGCATGTGGGTGTTTGGACAGTGGGTGGAGCACTCGGTAATGTTGGCGGTTGCTTATGGTTAACTGCTTGATTGGTGAGCGAATGCCAAGTTTGTTGATTATTTTTGTTGCTGTTGGAGTTTCGGTTAAMATGTTGGTGGCTGCTACGAGTAAAGTTTGCTCGCCCGCCATGTTTGCATTAATGGCGTGCTTGCGTGGGYGTGCATAGGCCTGAGTTGTGGCTGCACTACCGCCAAATTGTACATACAAATGAATTTATATATTACATACAAATATGTGAGTGCTTAAATGTGTACGGTCAGAGCCTTGTATGTCTCCTACCAAATTCCTGTGGTCATAGCATTCCTCAATGTTGTTAGTAGTAAGCAGCTAAGCAGCATTTGTTACCTTAATATTACTAATACAGCAAATCACACACACCACACACACTCACACCCACACACAACAATTTGTACTGTATTTAACCACACAAGCATATATTCGTGTAATTGTGTGTACTTTGGTATGTATGTGTCAAGTGTGGAAGCAAACATTTGCTGGCATGTGTCCAGGGTTCAGCCATTGCTTTTGAATGGCATTATCCTTGAAGTCGATGTCTGACCGCAAAGTAAAATCTTAATTAAGATTGATACATTTATTCACCCACATTATTACACACTTATGAGTACAGTAGTATGCAAGGTCTGGGTTGCAAGAATAGATTTTGCTCCTAACGCTAAAAGTGTATTTAATGTCATATGGCAAAAATAGCGATTATATAGSTTTGTGGGTGCTTCGTTAAGTCCTTACAAGATTGGCGAAAGGTCGAAATCAGAAGACATATCGCCGTGTAAGTGTTTACAAGAAGCCACAGTTTCCCTAAATATGTATATCATATTATATAATAGTACTACTTTATTATTTATCRCGAAGTATATCGGAGTATTTTAAAATATTTCTATAAACATTCGACAACAAAAATAAACAAAAGTTATTCGTAGTGAAGCAGAAGTGACCCAATAAAGTGGGCTCTAAGGGTCRAAACATAAAATTATGATTGATTGAGTGGCGGAATAAGGATCTACATAACGAAACTAACAATACCAGCAACAGAAATTCGAAGCGAGTGTGAGCAATAAACAGATCTAATGGTGTTATCGATGACAGGCTTATATGAAAATTACCGTTTGTAATCAGAGATGCAACCATACATAGTAGGCGAAATGTCATCACACACACGACACAACCTCTTCGAAATAAGTATCTGTGTAAACATATTTTTTAGCGTTCTATTCTAATATTTATTTTAGAATGTACTATAACTTAAGTTTGCCACAATATTTATAACACACAGGAGGAAACGTCTGAGACGCTGTAAAATATTGGGTAGTCGCAAAAGTGATGTCGTTGCAGTCGTATATCCGCAGTGTTACCAATCACATTGTGTGATGCCATATAGTGTTAGAAAAGTGATATTTTAAGCTTCATTCAACCAAAAATAAAAAAAAAATTAAATTTTGGGAAGTTGGAAAAAAAGTTACAGCTGTTCAAAAACAAGTGAAAATAATGAAGAAATTCGCTATATTTTGAAACTTTTGTATAAAAAAGGGAAGAATGCCAYGCAAGGCACCAATGAAATTTGTGCAGTTTATGGAGACGCTCAGTGCGTGCAGCACAACAGTGATTTGATTGCTTACGTTCTGGAAATTTCGAAATTTCGATTTATGCTGATGGAATAAAGTCTGTAGCGGGAAAATGGCAACAAGAAATCGACCAAAATGATATATATTTATTTAACATTATAAATATAAAAAAATAAGTTTAAGTTTGATTAGAAATACGAAAATACTTTTTCGACTACCCAATATGTATACCTAAATAGTCGCTGTGACGAGCTGAGCCGATTTAGCTGTATTTTCTTTAGGAGCCGCGTRTAGCTCATTTATCAAAATATGATCGTGCTTTAATAAAGTCTGTTAATAAAATTACTACCGTAATTACTAATGGTATTGTTAGATTTGGTCTTATTGGAAAAACTATCACTAATTTTCTTAAAAACTCCGATTATTTAACGAATGTGTAGAGATGAGGCAAAACAACCATTCCATTGGGCAAAAATGTCAGAGGGTATCTTTCTCGCGTGTTATTAAAGATTTAGTGTTTCTAGAAGATATGTTTATCAAGTTTTAGTCAAAACTAAAAACATAAAGTATGGTTCCCAAAAGCCTTTTTTCGGAGCTACTCCCTAGATTTTGTAGTGCCCCCCTGACATTTGCCAAAAAATATAAATTTGGATTAACATATTCGAAATTGTGGGTATTTCCGACGAAACTATTATTAATTTGGCTGACATGTGATCAGATTTATTTGAAAGTAAACTCATTCAATTAGCTGGAGACCTCTATAATTTAAAATGAGATTAAGTGGATTTTCCAAGAGCAACGCTCCAACTAGCACAGCTCACACCATAAAAACCCTTTTAACAACAAAATATGTATATCTGATTTAGATTGTTTAGTGGAAAGAATTACTCATTGTATCAAGAATTCGAACAGCAGATAATTAGAACTTGAAATAAAACTGTTACAATCTATCCTTTAAATTTTGAAGTTTGTTTTTCAGTATCGACAGGGGCAAGGAAGGAAGCAATCGCCCAGAAGCAGCCAGCTTTGGTCGATAGAGAAATTACATTGTATCAGGACAATGTCAGGCTGTACCTCCCACCAACTGCTGAAGCTTGTTTAGAAGATTCCCTTAAAATCTTCTTATAATCTTCTTAGTTTCAAAATGGGATGGCAATAGATCCTGTTTATGGTGAACAATTTGGCAGGTGAACTATTTACTTCTTCTACACCAAACCTTCTAACCGTTAAAAGAAGAACGAATTTGCATGTGTTTTTAGCAGCGAATTGTACAAGTAATTCAGAAAAAATTCTGATCTCACTATATTATTCCTTAATTACCATTTTAGATTCACTCCAAAGTTTTGTGACCTTAGCGCGGTGGATTTTATTGCTTAGAGTATCAGTTTAGAATGACGAAAYTAAAATGCAACTGACTTAAATAGTCAGTTTAGTAAAATAAAAATAAAAACAACACAAGTCGGTATAGATAGGGTTTATAGGCTTCTTTATGCTCTTCTGAACTGACCCCAGTTACTAAACTTTGTCACTCATACTACAGCCTATTTAACATTTTCAGATTGTAAGACTCTAGAGAATTGTTGAAGGATTAGTTATAAGGACGTTCAGCCTATAGAAATTCCTATCTATCCATTAAGAGAGAAGAAGCAATTTAATTAAAATGGACGCAACCCTAAATAATAGGCTTCAAAAGCCAAAAGAAGTTCAATAACAGAAACATTAAAGCGGTGAAGCGCTTACGAAGACAAGGAGTAAGCATTATTTACTTAAATCAGAAAAAAATAATTCGAATTCATAACTTTCAACCTTAAAAAGGCAAGACAAAAGGAGATAAAGGCATGCTTAACCGCTTCAAAGAAACAACAAAACAATACAAAGACTTCTTCCGTYTAAGTTTTAAAAATTTGTTGTGTAGGTAAAAAAAAAAAACGCTGCCGCAATTATTATACTAAAGAGCATAAAGATGAAAACATTAAAGAGACGAATCGAGACAAAATTAAAATCTTCTGAAAAAGTCAATAAAATTATATGAACTTAAATACCTCAAAGCAAGGGACGCAAATATGAATCAACAATATGGAAAGCAGTTAAAATATTGTACTAGCGGATGAGAAGGTGGTAAGGAATTGACAATTTCATGTTGATTTTTAATTASAACGCAGAACACACAAAGAAGCCCCGAAAATGACCGAAGTGTGTGAGTTGCCAATGTAAAGCTTATAAGCTTTGTTGAACTGATAGGAGAAGAGCAGGGGAAGACATGCTGGTCAGAAAATTGTATAGTGTATAATTTTTGGTATTTTCACTTTGTAGTGCAAAATATGGGAGGTCAAATAGGCGGAAAGGTGATGGAAATGCAATGTGAAAATATATAAATGAAAGAAAGCTGCTGAATAATTCATCAAAATTTTTGTTTAAGGATGTATATTTGTACATAACTTTTGTAAGGTCTGGCAGCCACTCAGTCGTGAACTCAAATTAAAATTACTCATAGATATACTATTATATGTATATGGTTGTATATACGTATATATATATGTATGTGAACAKTAGGGTAGTAATGTATTGTACAAAAAAGCTGTGAGTCCTTTTTAAAGCCTCTTCTTATAACTTATAGTTTTTACCATTATTAGGGTTATTTACGGCTTGTAAAAAAATGCAGACTAGAAAAAATATAAATATTTATGGCTTGCAACTCTGAGGCGATTAAGGTATCTAAATTCTGACCAACTTAATGATGACTGAAACGTAGTTTAACTCCGAGATTTATTTGAATAAGGCATTATAAAAAATATAAATGTCTAACTTTAGACTCTTTGAAAAGTAATGTTGTTTAAAAATTTTCTTCAAAATTAGGATATTATAATAAATTTAAAAATAACAAACCATAAACTGGGTTTTGAATATTACATAGAAATTTTGAGGTTATGTTACAAGAGAAGAAAGATGTTGTTACAAGAGTTTTAGATTCTCTCATTTGCCATAAAGCGGATAGTCTGTCCCTTAAGATATTAACCACGCCCCTCCACTACTCTTCCCGACCTCAGATCGCCGGTGAATAAGTTTCTTTTCGAATTTCATATTTCACCTTCTTTTTTCAATGGGTTTCATTCTAGTATGATTTTATTACTTTCTTTTTTTTTTTTTTTTTTTTTTTTTTTTTTTTACTTTTTTTTTTTTTTTTTTTTTTTTTTTTTTTGGTTTGCTTTAAAAAATTATCTACCCTGATCTATATTTGAAAAATATTACTAACTGCTTCACTAAAGTGTCTCTGAGAAAACGCCAACTATGATCTTAGTTTAAAAACTGTTCCATATCACAAATAGCAGTTGATATAATGATTTTCCGAAAATTCCAGTTAATAAACTGAAGTGTTATAGAATACCATACAAATTAGGAYTTTTAATGCCCACCCTAATACAAAGAAAAGTCTATATAAGTAGGTGTATTAAGGCATAAGACATTGYCAGTTTTATCTCTGAAGCTCATTGACTTTCAGCGCATTTTATTTGTTTCATTCTAATAGCGGACGAGAGCACGGAAATGCAAGAAAAATTTTGTCACTGTTATTTGCAAAGATAAAATATTTTACAAAAGACAAAATATGTCGGCAAAAAAGAACAAACGTGAAAAAAACGAGAAGCCCGCAAGATATTGGGCAGTGGYAGAGCAGTTCGCTGAAAAGAAAAAAATAGCAAGAAAAAATTCGAAAGGCATATTGTGCCTAGAACATATTAAGAACAATTTCGTCATAACGGTAAAGGGATAWAACGAAAAGTAGAAGGAAATCAAATAAAAAGCCTTTGAAACAAAGGGAGAAAGCAAAGTTTTTGGGCAAATAAAAGAAAGAAAGAAARTACAAATTATGCAGCAAATTCTACTTATATTTGGCTATTAAATAAATACGACCCTGCACATGAATAGCCCTAAAAGAAACGACAACAATACCAACAAATTGCGGCAATGTGACAATGAAGGTTGGCTTATGGCCGCGGCCTTAAGGAAGAATAGTGCACGAGGGACCAAAGACAAAGCCCAGCGAATGCGCAATTCAAGCGCAAGTTTTTTAATAAATACTCCAAATGAAGGTAAATAGGCTTAGTACACACAGGGGCACAGAGTGTCTTCGTAGAGCGCGGAGCGTGGGGTTAATTGCACAAAAGCTGGTGACAATTTCGCTGGCATTTTACACGTTTACAAAGTTATTTTGCGGATGTTTCTAGGCTGGTTCCGTAGGCACAGCTGTTGAAATGTTATTCACACTTCATTTGCAATCCCTCAGACAACCCTCGCGAAACTTCGAAAGTGTGCACGTAAAGAGACGTTAAAAWTTTTATCTTTTTTACACTCAATAACAAAACACTCTCATTTGTGTGCGTAGAAGGGTGTGTGTGTGCTTGCCTGCTTAGCGCAAACCGGCTGCTAATTGTTATATCATACTGACAAATTTTAGTTTGCGGAAACAAGCTATCATCCCTTTTGGGCTCTAGAATATGCGATTTTATGGCAGTTAAAAACTCAAGTAATAACCTCGTCCCTGAGGAAATAAGATAATAGGCCGGATAATGACACAGCCGACCACATTGCYATGTAATTAAATTCAAATGAACAACAATAAGCATTTAAGCTTTATAATTTTGCTTTTTAAATCGCGTGACACCATAGTAGGGTAGTCCATATACTAATTGTAAAATGCGATGACAATAAGTAAGTAGTATGAAGCAGAATATTAATTTTAAGTTTTATGACGACAAATACTTAGCTCAAAGAGTTCAATAATGATAAACATTCTCTCATTAAGTCGAATGTACTATATCCAAGAATTTCGATTTCCGAATTCAGCCCGACAGAACAAAATTTTGTAAAATTTCTGCTCCAGACACACAATTAGGTTAAAGCATCAAATGAAGCTGAAATTTTTATCTTTTTGAAAACGTTATAGAAGTAGTACTATATGGGCAAAATTTGATACACAATATAGTCCACAAAAAAAAAAAAAAAGTAAGGAAGGGCTAAGTTCGGGTGTCACCGAACATTTTCTACTCTCGCATCAAATACCGTATTTGTGTAAAGTTTTATTACGCTATCATCATTGGTTCCTATGGTTATTGTCCGACTTCTTCCATTTTTGAACTGTATATGGAAATGTCTGAACAAAATAACCCTGTAGAGTTTGGTTGACATAGACATAGTAGGGGGCGGGGCCACGCCCACTTTTCCAAAAATTTACGTCGAAATATGTCCCTCCCTAATGCGATCCTTTGTGCAAATTTCACTTTAATATCTTTATTTATGGCTTAGTTATGACATTTTATATGTTTTCGGTTTCCGCCATTTTGTGGGCGTGGCAGTGGGTCGATCTTCGAACTTAACCTTCTAATGGGGCCAAAAAATACGTGTACCAAGTTTCATCATGATATCTCAGTTTCTACTCAAGTTGCAGCTTGCACGGACGGATAGACGGACGGACGGGCAGACAGACATCTGGATTTCAACTCTACTCGTCACCCTGATCACTTTGGTACATATAACCCTATATCTGTATCTGACTCTTTCAGTTTTAGGACTTACAAACAACCGTTATGTGAACAAAAATACTCCCTTTAGCAACACTTTGTTGCGAGAGAATAATGAGATATGATATCTATAGAAAAATTGTCGCAGATTATTGCCTAAGGCAATTGCGGAATCTCCGAAGAAAATTTTGAGATCAAATCACTTAAGTGAATATATAACAAAACTAAATTTTTCTAAAGAACCTTTTGTATGTTTGAAAGGCATACATATAGCATAAAGCAACCGAAGTTAATATTTTACTTGTTTTCTTAGAAAAAAGAATTTCAATGGGAGTCAAATCCGGAGATGTTGATGGATCAGCACGGGGTTCGTCTTTAATGCGACTGTATTTCGCGATTTTGACATTCAAACGATGCGATAACGTTATATAATAATCCATGTTAAATGGAAAGCCCATATCATTTGTTATCTGGAAGAACACTTTAAGGTCCTTAAAACTTTATTTAATTGGCAGAGTACTGAGAAAAATGTTTCTCTGTTCAGCAACAAGCAATTGTATATTTTACTAGCAAGTCTAGATTAAGAACCCGTTTTTGTCGTGTTTTACCATGAATTCCTAAAGTCACTATCGCCCGTTAATTCGTAAAACATATAGTGTCAATTTAAATTCCTTGTATGCACTGAAATACAAGTTCAATGAAATCTGGAAGAGAGAAATTTGATACCTTTCCATTTACACCCGAGTTTTATTTGTGGCTGTTATATTGTTCTAGAATAGTCTTAACCTTAAATATGTTTTCTGCAAAAAACCTTTCATAATGCGCATTACGGATTATATTTCTATACCCTCTCAGCGATCTAACATAGCAAGGCAATTAAAAATCTATCATTTGGTTATTCCAGGCAATTTTGTTTATCAAAATAGTAAATATCATTATTTTTCATAAGTCATAAGGGCTAATTATAACTATATAGTAATAATTATACATATAAAAGTTATAGGTATACAAGTCCCATGACAAATAATACACTGTCGTGCATCTGTGCTAGCGGATGGTATAGTCACACGTTCACCAAACTTGGTTCTCAATAAAACGATTATGACATTCGCTGTGCGGCTTGTGACGCCATCCTGTTGGCACCATCATCCAATTCGGTCCCATTCACAGTACCGTGCCGGATTTGATCACGGAAGAACTACGGCCCAATGACGTCACCGCACCGATAAACCGCAACAACCTGTAATTTTTTCGTAATGCAATGGTGACTCATGAAGTTCCTGACCATGACCGCATATTTTGCCTGAAATAAGCCACATCGCTGAAGATGATTTTTTGATGAAAATCCGCATTATTTTCAAGTTGTTGCTCACGCCAATTCACGAACATGCGACGTTTTTGGTGGTCAACGTTTCTGGTGATCTTGTAAGAATGTAAGATTTGGGTGTACCTCAACTGATGCGCTGGTGGCAGCAATATTTTCGACACTAAGTTTATTTATTTGTCTAATTGGCACTGGAACATTTTGTAAGGCGCCGTTTGCTGTCCCTATTCGGACTACAAGCCATCGTAACGAGTCTTTTTTCATCTAACAAGTACGGTTTGTTTCACTCGGAGTATTTCGGTGTGTGTGCGCAAGAAATTAGATTTTATGTGTGGACTGTTAATGTGTGCGACCGGCGTATGAAAGAACCGTTACACATTAAAGAGTTGTCGCTTAGTTAATCTTCAGTCGCTGACTCAAAAAAGCTTGCGATAACTCAAACTTAAGTGTTAAGRGCAAGCGGCATTAAAAAGTTCACCATTGAGCAGAGTACTCGAAGTTCCACACCATTTCCAATTGTTTAACATTGCCTTACATACATATGCATAGCTGTAACAATGAACCCTCTTTCAGGGCAAAAAAATGGGTAGCAAGAGTGAGTGAGTCTTTCTCAAAAAAAAAAAAAAAATTTCAGAAAGAATGCCAATGGTAAATTTTTCAAAATCTGCGAGTTTTAAAAACAGATTCTGACAACATTTTACAGCACATGCCTGCCAATAAATATTGCTGCAAAYCTTTTTCTTAGGAAATAAAACTTTCTCCAGCACAGTTCATAAAAACCTCCAGAATTACGAATGAAATAAATCGTAAAAAGTGACATTCAATCTACACGCTCGGTTGTCTCAAAATCATACTGCACTTCAAAAGCAAATATATTTTTCGTAGGCACATATGCGCTTGCACAAGCTTAGTGCCAGCCATTAGCTTCGAGCCAAACGAAATTCAATGAAGTGGAAAATGTTTGACAGCATCAATGTCGCGGCTGCCTTACCAACTAAGCCCACACTGAGCATATGTGCAATGAGATGATTGCAAAGGTAGTTGGAATTTTTAAACGCCTTCATCAATCGGGGCCATTATCCGGCGAGCATCATGCGCTTGCCTTGCGACAAAAAGCGACGGGGCTTAGCTCAYTTTGTTTGCGTTCACACTTTTTACCACTCGTTTGCTTATACTTTTTCCTCGTTTGCTTGGCTTCTTGCCAGCGGACCAGCATGCAGCGTTTGCAATAAGCGAAATGAGCAATTTATTCAAAGCACTAAGCTGCAGGCGGACCAGCCGCAGCAGCACTCAACCCSACTACTACAATAAGCATGTAATGCTAAAGCATGAAGGGTGAGTGCAAACAAAATCAGTCGACAAGCAATTCAGTAAATAAGCGAAATAAGAGCACGCAGAAATGCGGGGGTGCMAATGCAAAGAATAAAGCAAAATTGTGCAAATGAAGTGAGCAGGTTGCTCATACGACATGGTGTACTTGCTAGTGCGGGATTGCATGAAGTAGCGGGTTATATATATATATATATATATATATATATGTGTATATATTACAAAGATTGCGTTCTCGTGTGTTTGCCGAAATTGCAGGCAATCATTTGATGTTGCCTTCACCCCTAACTTTCGTAATGAGCTCTACAAAAGCATTACTYTTTCTTTGTTGTAGACTCTTAGAGTGGCGCATATGTGGGTGTGCTTTGTGTAATTTCATACATACATATGTGGGTACATGCCGTTAAGCAAACAAAACTTAAGTGCTTAAGTACTTATGAACTCCCACTCGATATTTTAGCTTCCTACCCCCCATTCACTCCATTGCTTTTCCGCAAGTGCCTACGGACTCTGGCTTTATGTGAAAACTTAATTGCGTTTATTGAAAAAATAATTATTGGAATGCAGCGTTCACTGTTATTCCAACGACCATCTGCCCAACACCAGCTTCGTTAACTTTTCTCGCTGCAACAACACAGCAACAACTTCACTTTCAATCAAAACGCACAACTTTGCCGCGCTTTTATTTCATTTCACTTTGCAATTTTTATGCTCCACTTCAAATATATAAAATTTTTCAATTTTATTTGCATAATTTCGTTTGTGTTTACTTGATTAAAAGTTGAAGTGTTTTTTTGCTTTCAATAAAATACTGATTGATTACATAAAGTAGCAATGAAAAAGTAAAAGCAATGAGTGGAAAGGAAACAAGTGGCAATGGTGTTGAATATACATAAATGCGTAGCTCACTGTCAAGTTCAAAATATTAAATCATTAAGCTTTTAAGCACCACACATGCTTGAACGAAATTACATTGTTTTCATTTATAGTATTTTTGTTGTAGCAAAAGCTCTACTTAAATGATGGTAAACATTGGCATTGTATTTAAAGCTCAGAGTAACTCTAAACTTTCGAGATATCGCTTAGAGTACAATATAACCAATAACCAAATCTGAAAAACTTCAAATGCGTGGGTCACCAAAAATTARTAATTTTGAGGCAGCTTGTACGGATATAATCTTCATATGTATAGCTCTGGTAGTAGATTTGTTAAAAACTCTTTCCCTTAAGATTTAAGTATTTTCTAGAAACTTTAGTCTCCGAAAAACTACATAGCAATTCACGGGTAAAGAAGTTTTAATACACTGAAACAATTAGTGCGGAAACTAACGCATACACTCCGTTCAACTCAAAAAACCTTTGCGTCAGAAAGGGATGAATAATGACTCGTACACAAAATTTTCGGTTACAATTATCAATTGAGTTTTAAGAAACTTTTAAAAACCTTTACAGAAATCTCTGTTAGCGCTATTAGGTCATTTAACCGGTATGTGGTTTGATATACAGAATTGCCTATGAAAAAAGCCGGACACTAATTCGAGGTATGGATATTGAATAAATAGAAATTTTGTTCGCTTTTACTTTGCGCTGGCCATATTTAAAGCCTCGAAATAGTCTAGTGCTGAGCCTTACCTCAATAAGTGATAGTTAGATAACATTATTATATTTAAATTTGCACACACAGTCTGATCAACCTTATATGGAAAAAGTAGTTTGAAATTAGTATATTTCAGGACCAGAAATAGAAAAACTTTACAAACATATTAAAGAATCATATTTCTATCTCAACAACAAAATCAGTTCATAGAGGCAATATTTTGAAGAAATAGTTGAGAACATGCATCTAGAAGATCCATTAAGAGGTTGTAGTATCGTGTTACGCAGTCATGTATCATATATGGTAATCGTTATTGATTTCTGGGCGATGCCTACTTGTCATCCAATTCGCATTAAAGCTTCGTTTATAAGACAGAGTTCGGTGTATACATAACTATATAACGATTTTCAAGCAGTCCTAATTAAATACTGTTCAATAACCCAATGCTTTAAATAAACATAAAAAATTTTCAGCTGTAGGATTAATTTTTAATTGAAATCTTAGGAGGCGCAGACGATATTCCAAACTCAACCCTGCTTGATCAAGCTGTTCAGAGAGCTATTGCTTTAATCTTTCATAATTTTAGCAGATTTCTCACATTCACCGGATGCTATCTTTGAAATATTAGGTACCAGAAATCCCTAGGCCCTCTACAATACTACACTGTTCCCTCTCTTATTTAAGTAACACTCTTTTATCCTATTCCCGTCCTCGCTTCTGGAAACTTTTTCTCTTATATCGATTGCTTCCATTAGTCATTGAAGAACTTGGACCGCCGTGTTCGCTTGCAGCAATCATCCACGCCATTTGCTTCACCTGACGACACAAATATTTGCGATATACCTGTAACTTTGGCGCAAATTCCTTTGTTAGAGGAATATTATTATTATTATCTCCCCAAGAATGTTCTCTTCACGGTTGTACTATCAATTTGGCCTGATTTTCCAAATATATTCGTAATGAAGCTTAGCAAGAGTTCAACGGCTTAGATTTTAGCTCTTTTTAATTCCCTTAAATGTAATTTTACAATAGTGACGGATTCAGACGGGGGAAACGGGGGACAATCCATCCAAACAGATCCGTGTACTGTTATAGTGGCAGATATAACAGGAAAAATGAGGAAACATCGTAAAAAACAACAATATCAATTGCATCCGTGTGAAAATTTTTATTTATAACCGGGATTTTTTGCCTATCTAATATTCCACTTCTAAGTCATTTACTCGGCGTGATTCTTCAGAAAGAATCGATCGATCTGTTAAAGGCACCAAATACGATAGATACGCTGAAATCGAAGACAAAAAGCTGAGGAACATTTTCCATCCATTTAATCAGACTGGAAAAAAATGAAGGCAGAACTGAAAATTGGCGAAAAAAAAACAAACAAAACGCAAAAATTTTTGTGTGAGAACTTGCGAAGGATACCACAGGATGTATTAAGGATGTATTTCAGCTGAGTTTGCTGCTTCCTGAAAAAGTATGTGCAAACCAAATAAAATSGAAAATCTTATTCTTATCTTGATAGATAGATTCAAAGTTTTTTTGGATAATGGCAACGCTTGAAGCTCAAAKGTRAATTTGATCACTGGAAGTGTCATTGGGGGCAGAAGCAAGTGTCAAAAGGCAACAAGTTGTCGACTACTGCATTGGAAACGTTGAAAAACTGCTATATAGACCTATAACTCACAATTCATAGTTTTCTTCGCATATTCTGCACATTTGCTTTGAAGAATGCCAGCTCTGAGAGCTCTTTTGCAACACTTCGCCGCATGAAAACGTAACTGAACACTGCAGCAAAAGTTTCTGAAAGATTCTCAAAGCTTTATATTACAAGGTCGATTTGAAACTTTTCTACCACGATATTTAATATAATATTCTTCATGTTTCAACTGAATGTTTATTTTCCCCCTCCCCAAAAACTATTTCTGGATCCGCACCTGATTACACCCATATCGGGTTTAATTTTTACGTTCTATAATTAAATAAACTTCATTTTAGAAACATTTTCTTAGTCTACTTCAGACTAATCTAAAGATATTGTTTGGTTCGTCTTATATAAGTAGGCCCTCAAGATACGTAATATCTAAATGTGCTATAAGGGGGGTGGTGCTAGGGCTTTTCACTTTCGAAGAATCGATTTTTGTTTTGTTTTATCTTATTTAACGTTTCAAGAATACGTCCTTAAAATTTTAAGTCGATAGAAGTAATATTCTTAGAGTTATCGTCTTATTAGTCTCCTGGCCTTTAACGCTCTAACTCTAACAGCTGAGGGCGGTCGGGACTTTTTCAAAGTCCGCGTTCACTGTCATTTCAAAACTACTTGATCTATTCATTTCAAGCTTTGAACACATTTTTAACATATAGAATACCGCCCCTCAACATTTATTAAATATTTTATTTTTTTTTTTATTATTAAAGCTGTTTTTCACCAAGAAAATGGCGAAATTTTTAGTGGAAAATAACAGTTTACACTCAAGATGCCGGCAAAAATTGTTGAATACAAAAAAAAAAAAAAAAAATTATCAGAGAACGTTGAGGGAAGATTTGATTATAGTTTAACTATTTTCTTTATTTTTTATTTTCAGATAATTTCCGGCCAAGTTATAGTGAGCACCGCAAATTCTTTTTTTCTCAAAACGTTCTGGAGAAAGCGCTGTTACCGGCTTATGTCTCAATATTTCTGCATGAAAATTTATCTTACATTATCAAAAGTGTGTTCTATAACGTAAAAAGGCTCGGAATAAAATTACTCAATCCAAACTTGAGAAATAAATTCACAAAAAAAGTCTTTTTTTTTTTAACTTGAAAACCCCACCTCCTCCTTAATTAAAAGAAAGTTGAGAGGAGCCCTGTTTTCTGTGATTTATGCGGGGCTAACATTCGCCTCTTTTTTGAATTTTATTTTGATAACTTTCCGTTACTATCATTTAGCTATATAATGAAAACTAAATGTAATGATCTAGATAAACTCTACCTTAGAGTATTTGTCAATATTTAAGGACTTATGACATTATCTTAAATATATTCAAAAATGTATCTAACCGTCATTTTAGTTTWTTTACCATGTAAAGTTACAATACTACAACTACCTGAACCACTGACTCAATTCAGATTACTTTAAAGGAGTATTTCAGAAATTTATAAAAAACTTTTTTAGGTAAAGGTTTTGCAACAATATTTTCTTAGATTTACATAATGAGATCCATGTTGAGCAAGTAGCTTGTATTAGGGGTAGCCCGTTCGAAGTTTGAGATTTAATTCTATAAGTAATTCGCATAGTTTCATCATCGAAATATTAATAAAGTATTTTTATATTATCAGATTGTGGATTAAACATTCTCTTGTGGTTTTTTGAAACACTTAAASCGTTTGTTGGGTAAAATTAATAATAATATAATTTTTAAGCGGAAATATCAGCTGACTTGCTATCTAACTGCTACCAATAATTARTTTTAACTGCTATAAAACTCATCATCACTTACTTTTATTAAAGTAATTATCCCTAGTATATGAAGWTACGCTTAGAAAACAACACAAAGTTAAGCCATCAACAATAAGCACCAGCTAACAACTCTCATTAGCAACTTCCAAAGAGAAATGAAGTATGTATGTATGTGCCAAGCAAACAATTTGACCCTACAGAATCAATGTAGCATAGTGAAAGGATTAACAAAAAGTTATGTCGAGCCTATTCGAAGCATAATCCGATAAGCAGACACACCAATGAGAATCTCTACGAATTAAATATTTAAAACACCCAGAGGAAAACGGAAAAGGCCAGGAAAAATCAATTAGATTTGATGAGCGACCATTTCGGACAAATCCAACCCAGAGCGTTCTTAATACTTTTTCCAAGAGCCGGCGGCGGCGGAAAGCATTCACAATCGCGCGCTAATCAAATGCTGGCTAAAAACATTTTGAGTAGCTTTTGAGTTAGCTTAAAAAGTTTTGTCGATTTAACTTTTCGGGTTTACAACACAGTAAAAGTTACCCCGCCAAGGCAGGCGGCTGATAATCAGCAGGTGGATTAACCCACACACCGAGATATAAAAACATATATATATATATACATACACAAGCTAGGACATAAAGCAGCAGAAGTCGCCAGGAATTCTGTCTGCCCGCTGGGGACGGAAATATTATTTGGCAAATGAAAATTTTCCAACTAACCAGCGAATTAATATACTCTCGTTTTGGCGCAGCACTTAAGTTGTTTGAATTGCAAGCAAATTGATAAAGTTTCCACAAATGGCGAAAGGATATTGGAGCTCACTCGCTTATTATGCCAGCCTTTCCACTAAACACCCCTCCATACACCCGTGGTGTGTACGTTTGTTTGTGTTCGTTTATTTGCCTGGCAGTGTTATCATTAGTGSCGGTGTGGCGGGCAAAGTGGCGCTGTTCTTTGGCTGCTTTAAATTAATTTCTGCGAAAGTGACATCGCGCGTACAAAGTTAAGTGAAGCTATCAAATTGTATGCKTTATTGGCGGTAATTAAAGCGGATTTGGGAGCAGAGCACATACACATATACACAAACGGTGTGGTTGTTAGCCAGCAAGTTGTTTTCATAATGCGGAATTACGCAATTAATTGAGTGATTTATGTGGGAGATTGTTTTAAATGAAGTAGTTTATTTAGACATTATGAAGTGCTTTAATTATGCGCGTGCTTAGTAAGTGTAGTCTTTTTAGATATGGAAAGGTTGAGATTTGTAATAAGTGATATTGTGTGAGAGTTTTGCAATTATTTATTTGAAGATATCAGAATTTAGATTTGAATTTAAACTGAATTATTATTAATTTAGTTAATTGAGAACTTAGTACTAACATTAAATAAATAAGATCAGGTATAACCGAACATTTTACTTACRCACTCACATTTTCTGAGGCCCAAAACCAGTTTATATTTTCAGGTTTTATCATAAAAAGACACTTCTASAAATTTTTAATCTATCTCACATATTAACCGATATATGTATCTTATATATAAAAATTAATCGCAAAATGTGTTGCTAAGCGCATAACTCAACAACGCCTGAACCAATTTGGCCAATTATTTTTTTTTTAATGTTCGTAGCGGTTCAGGGATGGTTTTTGCGACAAGAAAATTTCGAATAATTGCCGGAAAACCCCTAAAAGCAGCTCTTTTCTTTTTGCCACATAAACGAATGATTGTTTGTTTGTTAGTAACGCTAAGAGAACGGCTGCACCAATCTTGATGAAATTCGCAGAGGTTGTTCGTTGTGGAGCGGGGAAGGTTTGGAAAGAAAAATTCTTTAAGCATTTCTTGAAAAAAAGTCGGAGAATTGGACGACACCAAAAAGTAACTATTTTCCATACGAATTTTTTTTTAATTCTTGTTTGTTTTGTTTTTCAATATTTTGATTTGTAAATTATTTGAATCGTACAATTTCGGTCGCTGGCTTTTTTATTTCGGCTATTAAAAAGGRTAAATTATTGAAAATTTTTCAGTGAAAACTTTATGGGTGTTGCAGATTGAAATTTGTTACGAAGCCACGAAGAGGTYRCCCTMATATCGMTMGGCGTTCTTTTTGCCATCAACGTATTGCAGCCCAAGGCAAGAAGTACTCCCAGGATGCGAAGACATACGTGCGGAATTATGCATTGCGCACAGTCAACAAGCGATCGTCATGATGACACAGCACGACTTTTCAAATACAGTTACGATGTTTGATGGACTTTACCAACGGAAGCAACGTATGGTATATATGGTGCTGTTAGATGCTGGATATACTCTGTTGAGTAGCAAAAAATAGGTTTGCTGCACGCACACGTTCATCTTTGGATGGTGGATTGTGGTTTCACTGGATCAAATTGATGAACTCATTTCTGCGGAAATTCGTGATGCAGAGAAAGATCCAGTATTATACGAAGCGGTGAAAACCAGTATCRTCAATTGTGGGACACGAACCAAAGTGACATTATTTGATAAGAATTCGAAATGGGTCAATTCCGGTTGAWACTTCCGTTGGTTTGATTTAAATTTCATCTGCTGTTTATCAATTCACGAAAAATGAACTCATCTCGAATGTTCGGCCATTGGCCAAATTATCGTAACTATGATTCTTCAARTGCACGCGTAATGTTTGCTGCCAAAAATACTTATGTTGTTGACTYAAACTGGAAGATTCAATCGATCGATCGTCTTGACAATGAAAACGATGCCGTGAATTATCCAGTGGAATTTCCAATTTCTTTGRAGAGGCTTGGTATGCCGTCGCATTATTTAYGTCTCAAAGTTGGATCTGTCGATATTATATTTCGCAATATTCATGCGCCGWAACTGTGTAATGGAWCYCGACTRATTGTGACGCAGCTATCGAATATAAAGGGRCAGAATGCTTGATTCTATAAATTCTTTTAAGTTSTAGCGATTTGCCATTTCAGTTCAAACGTATTCCGGTTCCAGTGAAAATTGCATTTGAGGTGACAATCAAGAAGACACAAGGATACTCGCATAGTGTGTGGCATAAATTTGGAAATGCTATGTTTTTCACACGGCCAGTTATACGTGGCGTTTTCATGAGTTGGAAAACCATCTTCAAAAAATGTTCTTTATCGAGCTGCGTTACATTGAAAAAAAATGTGGTCGTAAATAAATGATTTTCAACACAATATAAATTCAACTTTCTTTTAATTTCAAAATGCATTATTTTACGCAGGACAACGGCTGCGGGCTCAGCTAGTATATGATATAAATATTGCATATATGGAGACTAAGGGATGTTTGAATTTTTGCCATTTTTGACATATATTATTATTCTTACTAGAAAAAGATCAACTAAACTCAGAAGTTGACATACTTAATCCCCTCCCGGTGCAATGCAATATGCCAACGAATTTTCAGTCATCATAGCGCTTGACAGGGTCCATCAGAGCTTTCTTCGATCCAGCTTTTATATCCTCAATTGAGTCAAGACGGTGTCCTCGGAGTGGTCATGGGAATTTGCTGAATAGCGAGAAGTTACACGAAGTTAAATCAGGCGAATAATATGGTTGCGGCACGATATTAGTTGAGAATGTAGCGAAATTATCACGAATAACCAATCCAGTATGAGATGGAGCATTATCACACCTCTTTGTTCAATAAATTGAGACATAGGAAAAATCGAAGCACTCACGTTTAGAGCCTCACAAAACAACGCGAATACTAAATAATATTTTGTCGTCAAATTTAGCATAAATGTCGCCAACAGTATATTTTAGAGTAACCGATTTTAAGTCAGGAAAAGATTTCATTTAAAAGTGGGCAGTACTATGCCTGTCTTAAAATATTTATGTTGATTTACATTCACCATCCATACATACTGTTGCAAGATATATGGTAATAAAGGAAATAGCCGAAATATCTGTGCGTCCGTCTGTTTAGCCATTTGTCTTTTAACTACTCATACAAACCTACATCAATAAACGGTTCGTTTTAATCAATAGGTCGACCATTATAACATACTCAGCACCGTTCCACTCAGCGGGAAATCATAGGTTCCATCACCGGCAATTAAAAAAATACTACACTCTGCAAAGCAATTGACTTTTRCGGTCTCTAGTAGACTGAAATCCTTCTTACTATATAGAAGGCAGAAAGATAACTGGAAGAACCTACTATCACAAAGAGGTTGGCTGAAGTCGCATATTGTATCTAGCTTGTGCATACGTAACTTAATGTTATTGTCATTAACCACAAAATACAACAGCCACTGAAGAAGATCTTATACCTATGTAAGTTGTCTTYCATTTTCGGGATTGGGCAATTCTAGTGTTGCAATCTTGCAACTCTCAACTTTATCGTAAATTTTTATATTTTTGATGTTATACATAGTCAAAACGTTGTAGGTCAACTGTTATTTGTGTTGTTTCCAGTAACTGGAAATGTTCATTTTATTCGGATGAGTATGCAAGCCCCACATATCGACTAAAACGAACGTATTTTTTAGCACTCAAAACATCAATTWGATGAGTAATTTACTATGTAGTTTTAACTTAGCACCGAATTACTTCTTTTTATTTCCGTTCGTATAAAGTAAACTAGAATGCTAAATAAACTAAACTCAGAACGCATGTTTTGGAGACATATCAATCGGAGTGGTAAAAATGTTTCGAATTTTTTTTTTTTGTTTTTTCTCAAAAAGTGTATAGATCTTAATAAAATTATTTTAAAAACCCATAAAGCAGTCAATAAAATAAAGACATCCCTAGTAATATATTCCCCTGTTCCATATATTTTTTTTATTCTGCTTCAATTTTTTCCTTACTTAAGGGTGGAGCCTGGTTTAAAAGCTTCAAAAAATCCATTTTTTTTCTTCCTGCTTAAATCTCCTTAAAAATAAGAATATGTTCCCAAAGTTACAAATGGGAATTTGAAATATTTTTGAAGCTAGAAGGGAAATAGTGACCGAGCGTCTCGCATATATATAATATAAGCGCTTGGGTTTCTCGGTTTTTCATTTTTACAATTTTCTTAATTGGCGGGCAGGATAGAAAAAAACTAAACGTCGTAGGTGAATGGGGCAAAATTGATTATTTTTGGGGCCAAATTATCTGCTACTCAAACTAAAAAAAACTAAAAAATGTCAAGTTTGAACATATTTTTTAACAACATAAAGTAACATTTTTTTGGTCAAAAAACACTTTTTTTAATTTTAAAAAATTTTTTTAGTTTACCTAGAAGATAAATTATTAAAAAATATGAAACTTTCGGAATTTTTTGTTTCCAATAGAAATTGCGACCTGCATCCAACCCGCCGTCCGACAAATGCACATGTGAGATGTATCAGGCCATTCCTTCCCAAAGTCAGAATATCAATCATTACGTATCCAAAAAATTTGYAAACGATGTTTACATATGTAACTATAAACCCTAGAAATTTCGCTTTTATCAATTATTTCTTTCCTTCTTAAAAAAATCGTAAAAAAATGTATTTTTTTAAGCCTCTAAAGCAGGCTCCTCCCTTAAGCAAGGAAAAAATTGAAGCAGAATAAAAAAAATATATGGAACAGGRGAATATATTACTAGGGATCAAGATTACTTTGTCTATTGTTCGTATAATTAGACTCTTATACCTCCATATACTTGACCAGGGACGCATGTGGTGACTGCAAAGGTGAGCCATTACTTTTTCTTATTTATTTCTCTAGCGCCATATTTTCCGATTGTGGGCCTGGGTTCATCCAATAAGTGGGGGAGTAGCTAGAAGTGACTCTTCAAACTGAAACCCCATAAGCGAATTTTTGTGACATTCGCTAACGAAGTAGAAGAATATCCGTACACAAATCAACTGTTCTTTGATTACACTGAACGAATTTTCTTTCAAAAACAAATATTGAATCATCATTAGATGTAGGTTTTTTCATTTTTCTAAAATCCGCAGAGACGAGGTCTTCCACACGATGTCAAATCGCAACTAAAAATTTGAATCGGTTGTAATTTTGACAGTAATCGTACATCTCGTAAATGCATCTCGGAATAGTAATTTTTTACGGAAGCAATTCAAAGAAGCCGTGCATATGATACCTCAAAAATATATAAAAGATAGGAAACGGGAAATTCCTTTTGTGATTTTTTGAATTTTATTTTAATTCTAAGAAGTGTTATATTTATATAACATATTATATAAAACTATCGGCAGTCTTGACAAA
>NW_017536630.1:1020677-1023456 GCF_001853355.1 Bactrocera latifrons
AAACCACCAATTTTAGCTGGTTTGCGACAAAAAGTAGTATTTTTTATGTTATTAGCTTTTATTGGGCTTCATAGACTTTTATTTTCAATACAAAGTTGGCAAAAAAAAAGACCAAATACTTGCATACTTAACTTTCTATTTTCACTTTTTTATAAATTTCATACTTATTCAAACACTTCAACGAGGTATTTCCTGAAAATGGAAATAACGCAATATATCCCCACTTACGATGCAGTTACATTACACCCTTTTATCACTGTTGTAACCGACCCGGTACACGCTACCTACAATCATAAATAATTGTCAGCCATTAATGTGTGCCACCTTTGCCCAAGCATTGTCCAGCCAAAGTGGCCATTAACACTTCCTTCCGCCTTSGTAAACACTGCTGCTTGGCCTCATGTCTGGACATTCATTGTTATGACCGCACAACTTCAAAACTCATAAAATTCCAATGCTGATGCACACACACACATCGGCAAACACACATTTAAACAAGTGGATATGACTGTGTTAACATACAGACGTACAGACAGTTACATTGTCATTAATGTCGACATGCAAGCGGCAGAAAAAAGCTGTCCAGACAAAAGGTATCAGTAYTCATGTGTATGTGTGTGTAAGTGAGCCAGGGTAAAAGTGCGAAAGGTGAAAGTTTATTGTCATAAAATGCCTTTATGACCCTCAAACTTATCGACTCTAAAACTTTTCCTAAATTTCGTCGAAATGGTATCAAATCGATTGACACCTTACGATTGGGCAGTCGTTAGCCASTGCTCTGTGGAGTGCGGCTGAAATCAGCGGAAGTAACGGGAGTTGACCAGCTCGCAAACTAAGTCCCGTTTAAGGTCGTTTGGTGTGCGATATGSGGTTGTTGTTGTACAGGTTATTATCTGGTTTGTTTGTTAACATTTGTGATTTAGGTTCATTATGTTGTTGTTGTAGTTGTATGTGTAATAAGGTACATTCGATTAGCTAATCGAATATTACTCACTTGATAGCACAAATTACCGTTTCCGTTGAACTAATTTTGCCAGCAGCACAATATTTGAACGCCTRATGGCAATTGTTTGCTAGTGCTTTAACAGTATCTATACTGTTGCAAATGCATACAAATATGGTATTACTCTTCTTTTGTGCAAAATTAGTCCAAAGCGTGTGCGTTTATAAGTACATATATATAAATAAACCCCATACAATTTATTTTATATATACTAAATGAACGACATGACAAGTCTAGTCGATCTTACAATGTCTGACCATCTATGTGTACTTTTATTTCAAGATTTTACTAAGCACTCGAATATAGAGTCGCAAATAGTTCTTTTCGTATTAATGTGAATTAATTACATTCGTTCATAATCTGGACCATTACTTTTTAGACGGTTTTGTGAATACTGCGGTTAATAGAAAGAATATATATAAGTCGCCTGAGGCAATGAATGCTCYTAAAAGTCTAATATCAATTTAAAATATGTTCTCATCACAATATTGGAGGTTATTTGTAGGAAAATCTCTTTCTATTCTATATCGATTTAGTATGTGTGATATTTGGAGACTATACTTGAAAAGGATAACCCACTCGCAGAACTAACTAGATACAAATAAGCTATATACAATAGAGCAGGGCTGCTCACGCCATAGCTCACATGGCTCCGTTTATCCTCCAACAACACAGAAATTTTAAGAACAACACACTAGATGATAGCAACCAAAGCCTAGCCGACAGTAGCTCGCATTCACCCAGCTATAAAAAAAAAGTTTTGTTGCTAGTTCAGCATAAAAATACTAGTTTGGAATCTACGATTTTTGTGTCATATTGAGAGCCATCTTGTTGTAATTTTTATTGATATTGTTTGTGTGCCTCCGGTGTTACATTTTTGGTCACCCCATTTATATAGGTCTAAAATTAGTGGAATTAAGAACAAATTCACGTCTAATTCCATGTGGTTATGCTTAGTAAGTAAGAGAAGTMCTTTTTGAGAACTCACATACATATAACAGAGATTTTCAATTTTAGCTTTTAATGTCTTTTCAGAAATTTTTCAAGAAATTATGCTTCGTTCTACTTCAGWGTAATCCTTATAACATCCACATTATAAATGTCACAAAGCGAACATCTCCATTCATAAGCTGCTTGGGTAAAGCTGATAAATTACAAAGCTGCAATCGCTTCACTAATCATTGAACAGTGCCRGGGTCGTATAAGTAACAGGTAAAATTATATCAAAATGAATTTTTAATGCAGACAGTAGAGCAAACGGCTATGCCACTTTCATCAAGTATTTGCATACTCTTTTCAATCAAATTGAACTATTTTAATGAGGAAAGAGCAAGCCTTACATAAAGTGAGTAAAGACGTGGCGAAAAGGAGGCGTCAAATACTTGCTTCATTACAACTTTAGTTATCCTGATATCCTTTTTTCATTAATATATTCATGCTTTGTGATGCCTCATGGTAAAATAATGTATTTTAATTATATCACATTTAATTCATAGTCCCACTGTTCAAGCTATTCAAAATATATTTTGTTAATTGCCGAAAGCATATTACACTATACATCACTATACATCCTTCTGTACCCACAGAACCCCGGTTTAAGCAATATCTAAAGTGATATCTACCGTTGAATGGACACCTTTGTCATAAATAATTCAGAAGTACTAATTTTACGACTTCTGGGCATACGATAGAGCAATTTGTCCTTAAGAAGAATTCTTCCAAATTGTAACTGATAATACATCACCCAATCCTTGCACAAACACTGAATTCGTGAGG
>NW_017536630.1:1024777-1042647 GCF_001853355.1 Bactrocera latifrons
CGCTGAATGGCTTCGAAAATAAGTAAAATATGGGTTATTGGGCAGGCAACAATCCACACGTACTCCATTAGTCACATATCCCGAAAAAATACGGTTTGGTGCGGTTTCTGAGCCGGTGGCGTACATCTTCCGTGATGATCAAGACCGGCACGTTACTGTRAATGAKAATCGCTACCGCTTTATTATTATAACCGAATATTTTTAGCCCGAATTGGATAAAATGGACTTAGACAATRCGTTGTTTCAACAGGACGGCGCTATAAGGCACATTGCGCATGTCACAATCGATTTATTGAAAACCATGTTTGGTCAACGGTCGCCATGGTCGAGCGATTTGACACAATTAAACTTTTTCCCGTGAGGCCACGTCAAGTCTGTGGTCTATACCAACAAAGCCAGCGACGATTGATATACTTCGTAAGAATATCAAGTGAAATATCGCAGCAGCAGTATCGGCCGATTTATGATTGGCAACCCTCGAAAATTGGGTTCAGCGTCTGCAAGTGAGCCCGTGGTGGCCATGCAAAGAAATCGAGTTCTATACAGAATTACATCAAATGTATTTTCACATGAACCGTTTTTTGTTTTATTTAAAACAACTTTTGTATTGCTCTTATCGAAAAACCAGTCACATACTTGATTTTCAGGTAATAAGTATACACGGTAAGGAAGCTGCCAAATTTAAGGTGGAGACTTTGAGCTGAACTGACAGTATTTGGCTAGATGCAGACAAGTTCTTATCATCATACAATATATAAAATTTGTAAGGAAACGGGGTGTTGCGTGTCTTGTTTCACGAAATGGTGAAACAATTTTCAAAATGTAAGATTGCATAGTTCTAACTAGGTGCCCTCACTGCCATAGTTAACCAAACGATCGCAGTTCCCCTAATGCCGACCACTGGTAGAGGCAAATAGAGTGGTACCTCGATWCTTGCAAATCTCGATATCTCGATACTTGCAACACCCCGATTCTTGCAACAAAGCAATATTTTACTTTATGTAATCAGTACTTGCGATATCCAAAAAATTTKACTACGATACTTGTGACAAAACCTTGATGATTTTGGTAGTTGTTCCTTAGTTCCAATACGTTTCTGAGAAGTCCGTTTTTTCGACTTTGAATTGGTGTAAACACTACGCATGTGCGTTTCGCGAGATTTGTATCAGTTTTAACTGATGTTTTGTGTAGTGCGTTTTCATAATGGCAAGGAAAAGATTTACAATAAAAGAGAAAGTTGACATTTTGAAGAAACTAAGTGCAGGATATTGTGTCAATTCCTTAACCAAATTTTCAAGTGCATAGATCAACAATAAGCTTGCATTAAGAAAAATTAAGAAACCATAAAGGAGTTCGTGTCGCAAGCTGAAACTGGTCCTGGAAAGAAGAAAATGTTTAAATGATCAGAACTTCCAAAAATGGWAAAAGCACTCATGAAATGGTTTGCAAAACAACGAGCAAAGAACTTACCTGTCAAGACTGATGACTTTCGTGCTAGCCGTCACATATTTCAAAAACAGATATGATTGGTATACGAACACCGAAAATATGAGGCGAAAAACCTTCGAATAATACCCATTCAGTTAACCCATTTTTGCAAAAYGTAAACAAAATAATTACTGATTTGGATTTAAAAAGGAGCAGATATGCAATGCCGATGAGTTTGGTCTGAGCCTTTGCCTGATAGAACTCTTGTGCGCTCAAAAGMAACCTCGGCTGCGAGACATAAAATCAGTAAGGAAAAAATCATAGGTAAAAATAATGGTTATTGGGAAATCATTGAATTGATTGCCTGTTGTCTACAAAGGAAATAAAAGTGCTTGGATGGCCTTGGCTTTATTGGAAGAATGGTTTCGCAAAACATTTGTTACAGAGGTGTGAAGATGTTTTGCTTTAAAAAATGTGTCTTATCAATTTAAAATTTCTTTAAACTGCAGCTCTTTTACCTGTGACGAAAATCTTCCCGTAAAACGCTATTTTAAGGATAAGGCTTACGAAAATGAACTACAAAACAAGCCTTTTAGGTCAGATCGTTCGACGAGGAAAATCATTAGACGAAGCTCTCAAAAGCATCAGCTTAAAAGGCGCAATATGTTTTTTTATCTAATGCACGGAATGCCATTAATGTGTCTTCAATTCGGATATATGTATTTYCAAAAATTGAAGATGATATCCCTCTTCTAGAGTTATGTCTACAACTACCTGAAAATACATCAAAAATTCACACCATTTCAAGTTTGCTTCAAGAAGTAGAATCAATGGAGAAAATATCCAATTCTGAAATTGAACCTACTTTGTAGTRTTTCGTACAAAATGAAGTTCACTGGAAGGTGAGGTGAAGGTGAAGAAACAAACGATGTGATTCTCAATACGAAGAAAGTTACGTGGGCGGAAACAATATCAGCATTCAATATTTGCCTAGAATGGGCTGAGCAAAACAACGCTTCCTTAAACGATGTTACGACGCTTCGGAGGCTCAGAAGCAACGTAGTACTGAACAAGCGAGCTTGTACCAAGCAAATAAAAACTTCAAATTCCACATACATATGTATGCAAGTATGTATATCAACTTATATCTATATTTATGTATATAAACTAAATAAGTAAAAAATATATATTTAAAAAAAATTACTTGCACCGCGCCCGGTTATCATTACGTGCAAGAATCGAGTTACTGCTGTATTTAAACCCAACTGTGGTAGGTGTAGAGTAATTCCAAAATACAAAGCATGTGTTAACATGTTCTAAGGTTAGATTTTAGATTATTATTTCTTTAAGTGCTTAATTTTTTTACCGGATTTCGGTTGGTTGGTTGGTTCGAAGATAAAGAATTATTTCTACCCACGTATCCCTCTAAAGACATATACTTTAGTACGAAAGAAAATCAAAGTTTACATGCAGTGAATTTTTGGAACCAAAGAAGGAGGAAGTGGAGGAGTCACCCTTTTTCCTTTCCACTTTTTTTTTTTTTTTATTATTATCTGAGTTCGTTCGTATTGAATAGTTGCTTTTAATCTGCAAACCCACCAAGCACTTTTTATTTTCAAAAATTTTACCGGTCTAMGTCCTTCTTTCTTGCACTTTTCTGTCTCACTAACATTTTCCATCAAAACTTAAGGGTTGCCTCGCAGTGGGTTTTGAAGTTTCAATTTGTTGTTGAAACAGCCACATACTCCTTAATATAGCGCAGCTAATTGTTTTYCCTCCACAGTTTACTTTTAAAGCTTTTCAATGGAACCGTAGTGCCATCAACTTACATTTTATGATGAAAACGACAACAGCAACTACAAAAGCTGCTACAGCTAACTGTTGAGTGCGGGAATACGCCAACACAGCGCCAACGTCGATTAACTCATACAACTTGGCCTTTACAACTTCATTTGCTGACACATCATTTCTTGTTCTACAGTTACAAACACGCGCAGGCACACAWCCTTGCGACATACCAGCAACATGCCAGCGACAATTTGCTAAGCCACAACATTGTTGGTGTAGCTGTTGTTGTTGTAGCGTACCGCAATGCTGTCGCCGCTTTCGCTGATGGCGACTTTGAGGTCGATGTGTGGCGGACTTGGTCTTGGCCATTATCGTCAAACTCAACGTCCTTCACGACAGTCACGATACACACACATACACACTTAYAAATTTGCTTTTCATTTTGGCGTTTTTCCTCATTTTTTATGTGCAACGGAAATGACAAAGACAGTGGCAATTACATTGTTGCATGACACGAATAAACATCGTTACAGTTACAACAAATGACACAAGGGGTGAAATGACTACACTGATGGGACTCTATTCACGCACACAATTACATACATGTATATGTGTGTGTGTGTTTGCTTGTAGTGGCCGTGGTTTGAATGGCGCTAAAGCTCAATTGGAGCGTTTGGGGGTAAACAGCTTGTGATTAGCCTTCCTAATGTCAACTTATTTGCGCAATCATTTACTGCAGCGGGTATAGTATATACTTCTATAAATATATATGTATGTATGGTTGTGTACATATGTGCTTGAGCATGGCTGCAAAGTTGCTCAGCTGTGCGCGTGTGCGTTTGTATTGGTCATTAGATAAAGGAATTTAATTGATGTTATGGTGTAAAGAACATTTAAAATTACATTTAATTGCCATCAACATTGTGGCACAAGCTGAACAAGGGTCTTATGCCGTTCACACGACGAGCGACAAGCGTGTGCACAGCGGATGAGGGTGGCTATGGCGGCAGAGGGTGTTAATCGTGGCATGAGCCAGAAATTTTAGTGTTTGCATCTTATGAAATATTTACTGTACTTGTATTGTTGTTGTAAGACAATAACTATTACATTGTTTTKAAGTGTSAAAATAAGCTTAYTGGCGGCGATAATAAGTTAGCCGRCGACAAAWKAARKSGTTATATTATCTTGTGACTTGAAGTTTTTACACGATCTTTCAAGATATATCTGTCAAGCAATGATCGAATAACATTTTTAAAATATTTTTTAAGCGTRAATTAAAAAAAAGTAAGGAAGTGCTAAGTTGGGGTGTCACCGCACATTTTATACTCTCGCATGATAAAGTGATAAACGAGATTTCAGGCGTGGTTGTAAACCAATTTCACCCATATTTGGTACATGTCATCAGGGTGTTAAGAAAATATTWTATACCGAATTTCATTGAAATCGGTTGAGTACTTCCTGAGATATGGTTTTTGGTYCATAAGTGGGCRACGCCACKCCCATTTYCAATTTTTAGAAAAAGCCTGGATGCAACTTCCTTCTGACATTTCTTCCGTAAAATTTAGTGTTTCTGACGTTTTTTGTTAGTCGGTTAACGCACTTTGAGTGATTTTCAACATAACCTTTGTATGGGAGGTGGGCGTGTTGGTTATTCGATTTCTTCCATTTTTGAACTGTTTATGGAAATGCCTAAAAGAAATGACTCTATACAGTTTGGTTGACATAGCTATAGTAGTTTTCGAGATATGTACAAAAAAGTTAGTAGGGGGCGGGGCCACGCCCACTTTTCCAAAAAATTACATCCAAATATGCCACTTCGTAATGCTATCCTTTGCCAAATTTCACTTTAATATCTTTATTTATGGCTTAGTTATGACACTTTATAGGTTCTCGGTTTTCGCCATTTTGTGGGCGTGGCAGTGGGCCGATTTTGAAAGTCTTCGAACTTATCCTTCTTATGAAGCCAAGAAATACATGTACCAAGTTTCATCATGATATCTCAATTTTTACTCAAGTTACAGCTTGCACGGACGGACGGACAGACGGACGGGCGGACAGACAGACATCCGGATTTCAACTCTACTCGTCACCCTGATCACTTTGGTATATATAACCCTATATCTGACTCTTTTAGTTTTAGGACTTACAAACAACCGTTATGTGAACAAAACTATAATACTCTCTTTAGCAACTTTGTTGCGAGAGTATAAAAAACGAATATTCTTAGGAAGCCGCCATTTTCAAATAAAATCAAAATCTTTTCTAAGTCTATAGCCTTTTTTCGGTTTTCGTATTTGAGATAAAATTAAGCAGGAAAATCTTCTATGCCGCCTTATGCTTTTCTTTCGAAAGTCCTTCTGGCGATAAGCAAAGGGGCCACATTATGTTATTAAATTAAAAGCTACTCATTGCTAATRAAATAAAGCTTCGACTCTTAACTTGGGTTTTTTGGTTTTAGCTCATTAGTAACATTCGCTAGATTGTTATACAGATTTGTCGTCATATTCAAAAATCCACGTCTCCTAACTAGTAATTAGGCGTTTGACGTGTCTACATTCTCGCACTCGTCRTCTTTGCAAAATATTGAAGGCACCTAGTAGCAACACTCTTCACACCCAAATCATTGAAAGAAATGTCTTGAGTATATCAAAAATAGTTGCTGACATCCTRTGCTAATTTTTCGAAGACAATCCTACGATTTTCAAGTAATAATTTTTAACTTTAAAAACGCCTTTGTCGCCATTAACAGAGGACGATGGATTATTCGTCTGAAACGAATTAATGATGACTTCGCGACCTGCACTGAATGCTTTGTGTCTTTCAGGATATGTATTTGTTGCCATGATTCCATTGGAAGCATACGAATTCAGCGAATTTTTTGTGAAATTTTTTTTAATGACAGAAATCGATCACTAAACTTTTCGTACATAAACAAGCAACAGCTGAACACGCACTAATAACATGAACACAAAAAAGACCTTGGACCAGTCTAGATTTTAACTTCTTTAATGTTTCGGTTTAAATAAAACAGTCCGGCACAATTTGATCAGATGGTTAGGCATGATTTTTGATTTTGAAGAAAATGTTTTAATAATGAATCGCCTTGACTAGTCAAAGTATTGTTGAGAAGCTACATGATAGGCTTTTGTACAAGGCATGTACTACTACTTAGGCAACACTAACTGTTTTTTTCGTGTATATCACTTTTTTTCTTGTTCCACTACTATTGATTGATTACACTGGTAAACACTGATTTTGTCACATGAACTTTATTGTAATTTTTATTTATGTTGTTGTACCTTTATTAAAAATATATAGCAGTTTTGTTTCTATCACATCCAGTTTTCTTGTGACAGCTAGATATTCATTTCAGACCTCATATACGTTTCTTTGTTTACATAACTGCATTTAGTCGACTGTATAACTATTGTGTTTGCCAGATTAAATTTTATTTACATTAGTTGGATCGTAAATATGTTACGAGAGTGTTTGAACAACCCGGACAATTTTTGTTATGTGTGTGGAGAATTAACTTTTACATCTCAGCGCCGCAATTTCACATCACTAATTGATCAGTGCTATTTAGATTATTTTTTGCTTTTCCTGTGAGGAATCAACGCAAATCCTGCTTTCCACATAAATGATATGTAACGTGTGTGAGACTCCTTTTAGGTTGGGCTAAACAAGAACCTATACCAATGATTTGGACGGAACCAAAGGATCATGTTAGTGATTGTTATTTTTGTTTAACTCAAACGAAAGGTATTACTACCAAATCGAAACACACTATCCAGTATCCAAACTGGTCTTCGGCCAAGAGACCCATCCTACATAGTGTCGAACTGCCTGTGCCGATGCCTCCAAATCGATCAAAAAGTGAGAATTCTAGTCCAGAATATGTTCTCAGTCAGCATAATAAGGTATCTGAAGATATTGACTCATTTTAATGACCGTCAACTTCAAAAGAACCGCACTTATTGACACAACGTGGTTTATCGACAGTAGAGACAGAAAAAGTCACTATAAAAAGAAAGTGTGGCCCAAGCGTGAATCACTAACTCCAGGCCCTGAACATGTTAAAAATGATCCTCTAGTGAACCCTGATGACATACTTTTACCACCGTTGCACATAAAGCTTGGCCTGATAAAAAATTTTGTAAAAGCTATGCCAAAAGATCGAGATAGATTTTTATATCTAAAAGAGAATTTACCTAAACTCAGCGAGACGAAAATTAAAAAGGAAATATTTGTTGGCCCACAAATACGGCAATTAATGAAGGATAAGAGCTTTGAAGAAAAGCTGAATGATTAGGAAAAACTCGCCTGGAAATGTTTGTTGCGACTTCTTCAAATGAAGGAAATATTAAAAAGGTGAAGGATAACTTGAAAATCGTCCGGCAAACGTAAGAAAGATAGCAAGAGAGCTCGGCATCTCTCGCGAGTTCATTCGAATGATTTTGGGGGATATTTTAGGTGTGAAAYGCGTTGTTGCTCAACTCGTCCCATTAAATCTGAACTATTTTCAAAAAAGAATACCGTAGGCAGGTCTACTTGAATATGCTTGATCGTGTGGATTCTGATCTCACATGCATTGAGAGTATTTGTGAGCTCGTTGGTTTGYGAGCTTGACATGCAATTAAGTCCACAGTTATCGGAATAGAACCCGTTTTCAATCGAACGAAGAGATAAAATAAAATTCATTAAAGGAACTAAGGGCCAGCACAAAAATTGTAATGAAAAATGTTTTGAAGGCTGGAAAAATACATACTTGTTTAAACGTGACCMGAAGTTAAAGAAACCTTTATGTCGTTACCGTATTCTCTTCCAGCAAACTGAATGAATGTATATTTTATTATCCTCAATTCCACTTTTTAAGACCACATTTGAAGAATCATACTTCTACACCTAGGTGCACATAGTATAACTATTTCATCATAATAAGAACTACTTATAAATTATTGTTAAACCTTTACAAGTATAAGTACTATTTTTATTCCGAATATACATACATATATTTGCCACTCCATAAATTAAAGTTCCCACAGGGTCCTTAATTCTCTTGCTTTAGTTGTGTGTTTAGTAGTCCCTTTGTGTTCATGCGGACACTGTCCACCGTCAGAAAATTATTGGTTATATTTAATCCACGTTTGCGCACCCAGTCATTAACACTTTGACACCAACGCGCCCACATGAAGCGATAAAAAAATTACGGGTTTTTACCAAAGTGTTTGGCCACAACCTGCAATTGGCGCTAATACACGTGGATGGATATGTGTATAATTACCAAAKGCAAACGCGTAAACATGCACAACAGCTGAGCTGGCGAAAGAGATGGAAAAGTACCTAAAATTTATTGCTGAGTTGAGTTGGAAAGGATAAGAGCCAATGATGGTCTTTCATATGAAACTATTTATAGTAAACCGGAGCAGTGGTGGAATAACAAAACTAATGACAATATTATTTGCTTACCCCCCGCGTGAGTTTATTTGCATATGCATACCGATTAGCATAACAAGATTCATAAAGTAGKGTTAGGATGTCAGTAGTTTATTAAGTTTACGACTTTGACGCTCATAACAATCGCAATTAAATTTTTAWGAGTTTAAGTCAGTGRACATAAAAAATGTGCACATGAAAARAGRTMATTTGACAATTAAATTTAAAWATTTCTRGTCGGCAMTAATKMACRAAAAGTTTTYATAACTTTGTCTCAATGGCTGAAATTTTCATCGAAGCGCTCATTTCGAAGATTGTCATCATAAAACATCAAAATGTTCTTATGCAGAGTACAACTTCTTTGGATGTGCACCAGTAAATGTAACCAATATTTCGGGTCTCGGTAAAAATTACCACTAAGGAAAAACCAATTGATGTCAAATGAATCTTCATATTTATTATATTTTCAGAGCTAATACATTTACTGATGAATCCTGTATACCACACAAGCAAACAAAATAGGTCTAAAGCTTTTCGATCAATTTTTTTTTTTCTTAGCGATATCGATAAAACCACTTTACTTTGGGATAAAGCAGGTTATCAACGCAATCAAAGGTCGAATATAACTTTTTAATCCATAAATCTCTTAGCATCAAATCCAATTTCAATGCGAAACGAAAGAATAAATCGGAAATACTATATACCTGTGGCTCAAGTTGACCGCTTAAGGGGGGAATACGGTTTTAAAATTTCTTTTTTGCATTTTTTTTCTAAACGACCAATAAGTCGAGAATATTGAGTACATATTTTGAGTCAATTATAGTCAAACTAACGGAGTTACAGCGTTTCAAATGACCGGCAGTGATATTTGACTTAGAAACTTTTGAAACTTCAAATCGATTTTCCCGTAATCGTTATTTTCGAAAATCGTGAACATTTGAACTCAAAATATACTGAAACGATGATTTGAAAATTTTAGCATTACGTCTTCACATAAGTAAACAGGAAATCAGATAGAGTATTTTTTCCATTTTTTATATTTTTTGTTAACAAATTAGCCGCGATGTTTTGAGCTAAAATACCGCTTTTTACTTCCAAGGGGTGCAAGAAATAGAAAAAAACACTTTTTCTGATTACCTTTAAAACGCATATCAATTTTTTTTTTTTTTTTCAGATGATTTGAGAGTTTCAGCAACATTTAATTATAACTCATTACTAGGAGTTATAATGGTCACCGCTAAACCACTTTTCTCCAAGGCGTTTCTGGAAATTCACCGTCACAGGCTTATTAATATTTTTTATTGAATTTTTTTTCTAATATCCTTCAAAAGTTGTACAATAATATGTCATTAAATTTAATCAAATTGTGTTACTCATGTCGCCGCAATAAAAACACAAATATATCCTTTTTTTGCCTTGAAAACCWTGCCCCTCCCTTAAACATTATACGAGGGAGTTTCTGCATCGTTTCGTAACCACCATTGAAACATGGATCCCCTTTATAGTTTTGGGAGTAAAAATTGGGCATTGGGTATGGCACGCCCCACCTCTAAATGGAACCCTATATATCAAGAACTATTTGATCGATTTCAATCAAATTTGATGAGTGAAGTTTCCAAATATTCATATTAGGCGCTCCGAAAATAAACAGAGTCAGATGAAAACCATAGCTCCTTCGATTAAAATTTCGAAATCAGGGCATTACTTTTCTAGGACCCAGACACAAAGTACATGGACTCCGGTGACCTTCGAACCTATCGGTCAATATGTGATTTCTAGTTTGGACATTCAGAGAGAATATTTTCGTGATGACAGCATTMCCTTGAGCCGGAAATGAAAAGAAGCGGGTCATTACTCTCCTTAGTTCCCATTTACCAACTACTACTGAAGGGAAAAAATAGTAAAACTTTTTAATATAAATTTCGAGCGAAAACTCATTCATTAAAATATTTAYTTTCTAAGTTCTTACAGTCATACGAACATCTTGACATCTATGTAAAATGTCACATCAAAATAATCATTAATGTTCAGCTTGTCTTTCTGATGAACACAAAGTACATTCAGCGATTTTTACGGTGAGTGAAATTACTATATTCAACAAAGAAGTTCCATTAAAAGGCTGCACAAAGCCACCCCGAAGTTCGAAAATCTTTATGTTAAGTATATGGGGCTAAGGAAAGTATTAGTTCGATTGAATCCATTTTTGACATACAGACACACCATTATAAGAGAAGGATTATAAATTAATTTCAGTTATATATATCACACATTGACCGACGTTTTCGATCAAAACTCCACTACCTGGGTCTAAATATTCGGTACCTAGGAGCTTCAACAGCTCAGATTGGATTAAACATATTTTTAGTCATAAGTTGTAATATACTTAAGGCATTATTACTGAAAATTTATTTTCGTAATATTAATTACTTCTTGCTTTCTGTACTGGAAACTGAACGAATCAAGTGAAATTTAAAATTGTGTAATATGGAGAGTAGGCGTGGTTGTTGTCCGATTTCAGCATCTACGGATTCGAAATTTTTTTTTTTACTATAAAACGCACAGGCCATGTTTCATCGAGATATCAAAATTTATAGATTTTACGGACGAACGGGCAGGCAGACAATGAGCCGGATTTCAACTTTCTCGTCATATTGATCATTTATGTAGATATAACCCTATATCTCACTTAGTTTTAGGTCATACGTACAACCGTTAGGTGCACGAAACTATAATACTCTAAAGCAATTGGTTGAAAGAGAAGACGGAATTATGAGGCGACAACTCTTGGTCTCATACTGCACTCTTTGTGAATTTTCCGCCAAATTTTAAACCGATATAATAAGGCAACCGTAGTGTTCGTATGATGTAGCTCCGTGTGATTTCTGAATTTTCAGCACACATTGAAGACTATTCCGGGAATTGACTTTAACAAATGTTTCCATTATTGGAAATTACCTTAAGGGGGACGACGTAGATTTTGTCAAATAAATTTAGAATTTTAAAATTATGAACAAAGTCTTAATCCGTTTTGATCATAGTAGTAGGTATATACATATATTTTCGAAATTCCGTCTACTTTATACCGTACCATTCGGCCATTATGTAAGAAATCTTAGTGAAATTCAAAAAGAATTTCAAAGTTAGATCTAGCTTAAAACGGATGAAAGCAGGGCAATATTTAACTTAGCCCCATATTACCCTATATACGGACTTTCAARCATTCACTTGATTTCATACCTTCAATGTTGGGCAATCTGTGAGGTTTCTTAATTAAGTTCTGAGAGCTTCTATTTCTGATGTCAAAACATACGTTATACAAGGAAATTGATAAGAATTATATTAGAAACTCAAATTTCTGTCTGGTTTTAACATACCATGTATATCGGTCAAGTATTTCCGGGGCTTCAATCTTTTCAAATTGAGAGAGTATARAATATTCCGTTATACCCCGAACTTCCTATCATCATTTATCAAGTAATAAATGCCCAACATCAGCTTCTTACGCTGGTGACAACCTTTTAGTTGTTAAATGATATATTTTTTTTTATTTTTTTTTTTTTTTTTGTGTTAAATCATATTTGTAATACACAAAGCAGTGTCAAAAATTTCTATATTAGCTTTCGCTACATTAGCGCTATCCTTTCCTGCCCGCGTAACAGAATTTCGTGGTCCACCACAATTTCATAGCTTTTATTCGATTTTAATACTATGGGTAAGTTTAAAAAAAAAAAATACCGTATATGATATTTAAACATAAACTCACGTGCGCGCAATTTTCCATCTCATCACTGAGCAAAATACTGTCTTCTGACCCTCAATTCAGTAGCAACAGTAACACGCAGTTCATGCAGGTTCCACGCACCACAATTTGCATTATTCGTTACAAAATACAAACATTTTATATTTGCGCATTTTAATTTAGAAGAAGTGTCGTATGACTACGAATATACATGTATGTATATGTACCGCAAAATTTGGTTGCCACCAGTCGCACTGCTGGGCATTTGACGATTCTGTCCACACGGCAACACATAATTGCTTTAACTTTCTGACTTCCCCTCAACCGACCACGACAAAGTTCTGACGCACAACAACCGGACAAGTTTAAATGGCTGGAAGTAATTTGTGGTGAATAATTATGTGCATACCTGTGATGACGGAGGCAACAATGTAAACAAAACAAAAAGATTGGAAAACTTTCTATTTGTTATGCAGCGCTATTTTTTTTTATTTTTATTTGTTTATTTTTTTTTTATTTTTAACACAATGCGAGTGTAATTTGTATGGCCTTTATGAAGTGATATAGTATTTTTAACTTTGAAAGCCAAGTGGTCATTTCGGGCACTCAAATTTGTACAACAACGTTATAAAAATGGCAGTAAAATAAAGTTTCCAAACACGCTGAGCAGGTGGAGCGCTCGTATTTATTTAACTTTTACAACTTTATTTCAGTTCATTTRGACTAAGTCTTTTTTGGTCGTATGCTCAATCTAGTTTCAAATGAACGCTGATTTTTCATACCGTTATTACACGCCGCGGTGTGCACTTGGTCACTTTGCCTAATCGACAATGTAAACAGACTGTGACAATTTATCATGCTGCAAACAGAAACGGTGACACTGTCTACCAAGAACGGACGAACAAAAGGCAGTGCCAGAAAGTCTACGGCAATGGGTGAGCGGCGTCATGAAATCAAAAGTATAATCGAAATCAACGAAATTAGTGAACACTGTCCGGCTGGCTGAGTAAATGTGTCAGCGCACAAGCGATAAGTCGAAAAGGACATTAATAAACAAGGAATTGAGCAAGCAATTAGATAAAAATAACACAAAATATCAAAAGTAAACTCATTAGCTCGGCAAAGCTGGGGTTCGAGAACCAATGCGAATGGTTGGTGTATAGTGTAGTAGAGTACAGAAGTCGCAGTCAATAAAATACAAGAGGGAAACGGGCAATTTCGAAATATTTTAACACAACTACAGGGCCTTAGAGAGAAAACTGGGAAAAAATATTCTGAGAACATTKTAGCAGTACACCGGGCTCCGGTGAGAATTGGGAGTTTAGGAGGAATTCTCTCCGATTTCGTCTCCTCTCTATTCTTCACTGTTGCATTTTATTTAATGACTTTTTTTTTTTGGCTCTTATCTTCGAATTACCATTCTTTGGAGAGTAGCAAGCAGAACACCTTTCACCAATTGCTCAAAGAGACTGTCAATATTGAAGAAGACCGACGAAAATTGTACATACTAAGTCACAGAAAATTAAACTCAAAAAATGATTTTTCTCTTTAAGCAAGAAATTGTRTTCTCCACTCCAAATAGWKTTTAATAACAATGAGAAGGAWGTCACGTACTAAATTTAGTCGAAGTCTATTGTTCGGATCCCGAGCTATGTTGTTTTATCCAAAAGTTGMGGTGCCACGCCCGTCGTACAATTTTCACTCCGGCTTCAATAAAGCACTCTCGAGCGTAAAATTGTATGTCACTGTCGTAGTTAGTTATTGATTTAACGTAACTTTAGTAGTTTTCAACAGTACCTTTATATGGAGGGTAGGCGGGCTTATATTCTGATTTCCACCATACACACAGTATTGGTAGGGGTGCTTAAAGGATTTCAAGTAAGTCAATTTGGCAGTTTTGGCTTTAGTGGTCTAGGAAATATGTTCATTAAATCTATTAAAGGTCGGGGCCACGCAAACTTTTCAAACTCCTCTGGATACAGCGGTATCATGTGCCAAAAAAGAGTTCTATATCATATTTTAGTGCTTAATTATCACACTTTAAACGTTTTAGGTTAGTGGTGTGTTGTTTCGTGTCAGCGGTCTTATAATTGACATCTAACAGCTTAGGCGTGATAAAAATGGAGAGATACATGATAGAACAACGTGTTTTCGTCRTTGAACAATTTTTCAAATTTTATTAACAAATGGATGTTGATTTTTAGAACTAAATCATCCTCAGCGACGATGCAAAATTTCATCTTGATGGGTTTGTYAATCGCCAAAAYTKTTGCTTTTATARTCCTGAGAACCAACTATACATATGATTKTCGAAAGCAAATCCATCCACAACGTGTCACTGTTTGGTGTGTATTTTTGGCTGTAGTCATAATTGAAACATACTGGTCAAAAAACAATTACTGTTACTGGTGCTCGATATYCCGACATGATAACCCAGTTCTTTTTGCCAAACGGTGACAGACGTCGTACAACTCGTGAAACACAACAATTACTGCATGAGCAATTTTACGTGTCGTGTACTCTCTCGTTTTGGTGTTCAGAATCGTCCCCTTAAAATGTGTGACTTAACTTCGACTTTTTTATGGGGTTATTTAAAATCACAGGCCCATAAATTTGCGTACTTTAAAAAATTAGATAATAATAATAGTCATGCAAAATTCCGAAGCCATTTTTCCGATGTGCTATTTTATAAAAATCCTATCCCATATTCTTAATGATTCAATAAAAAAAACTACAATCGAAAGACTAAATACTGCGTTTTCTAATTAATTCCAATCTTACTTCAATTTTAGAAGACATTTATATAAAATTCTAAGGAAAAGTGAACGATAGAAAGTGTACCTAAACTGATCGAAACATTTTACGTTTTTTGCTGCCTTTTGAGTAAAATTTGATAATAATACTTATATGTATTAAAACCGCTGRGCTAAAAATCAATTTTGATTTGGTAAGGGAAGGTGGCTTGTAGCGAAGAGTTAAGAAATACAGCAACTATTAAAGTGCATGCAAATTTTAACACAAAAAGAAATGAAATTCAATTCAAAAACGGATATTCAAAAGTTGTTCAGAGTGGTCATGTCGTAACCTAGATTTGTATCGAGTTACAGCGGGATAGATAAAGATAAAAATTAGCATAACAGCCTTTGGAAGCAAAAGATGAAATAACAAAAATTAAATGAATAATAAACTATTGTCGATCAGGGAGTGACATACTTGAATTTCTAAAAACGGTTAATCTCGATTTGCGTCAAAACATAGGCGTTTATAACAAAATGTTATTTCGCAAGGTTGTAGGTAATGAAAAGTTCTGAAACCCTGTACTAGCAGCTTTTTCCCAAAACGACATGTTCGTGATTCGTAAGTGAATTGAAGCGAAGCTGTTTGGAAAAGGAGTAATATGCTCTTAAAATATTGAATCATATTATATAATATAATTGAATGTATATATTAATAGTGAATAACAAAAGGTGAAACTAATAAGTATTCTGGAAATATACTTTTACAAARTCGATTACTACGATATCTCAAAATATTCATGTAAAATGAGAAAGTACGTTTTCCAATCATACTTAGTGATTTTTTGATTTCGTATGTCTATTTGGTTTTTCTAATGAAGCAAATGGAACTTTTCTGTCTTATTTTGATTTTCCATTTTTTGAATAATAAATGCGGAGTTTATTATTTTACCTTGAAAGCAACGTAGACACATTTTGTAGTATTGGACAAAACTATTAGTGTATATAGGTGTGCTTTTATAAATGCGAGCTGCCGAAATGCGAAAAGTACAGAAGAATTTCTAATACAACAACCGAACTAAATGGCATTTGCATGCTTTGTTAGCAGTAAACAATAACAGTAGTAAATATAACACACACACACAAACACTCATACTTAAATATGTTGCGAAATAATATGGCTGAGTGCTTTTAAGTATTATGATTTTCAACAGCGTTATGAAATCCAAAAAATTCTAAAAAATCTTGCAATAATAACAAAAAATAGGTAAATTTCTGTCTTCATTGTTGCATTTACTTAAATGGTTTCTATTATGATCCTCTTTAGCTTTGCAACATTTCGGCTAAGGTCGAATAATTTCAACTTTCACGTCGCAAACAAAAGGCCGTACAGACGACCACCGACACGACTGCAAAAAAATAAAAAATTACGGTGTATGAAATCATAATATTGCGTTGAACGACAGGAAGCCACAAAGTGGAAGCGGCAGGATGTTGTTAATAAAAATCAGCTTTATGAATATAACTACTCCTCTTCTTCTACTATGAAAAAGTGCGCAAATGCAAATTTCACGTTTCTTTTACACTCATTTTGATGTTTACATATACATATACTTGCAATAGTTGTTGCTTCATTGACGCTGAAATCGCTCATGTATAAATAGTGTCTGCTTCCTTTGCACCTGTGTTGTAATCATATATATATATATTCTAACATCTTTTATGGATGGACTCAACAGAATTTGGTTAATGTTGCCAGTATGAAGAGAAGATCCTTGCTTGTGTGTAATTGTGGCCTTGAATTTGGATATAACTTGAACCCATCAAGCCAATCCCTATTTTTTTACGGCGAACATATAAACAACTGCTCAAAAGTTACACTATAAAAATGAGTACTCTCAATAGTTTAAAAAACTTTTTATGGGTTGTATGCGACAAGTTATGGTGTAAGTTTAATTCAGATAATATGGCATCGCCCTTTCTAAAAGAATGAAGCTTTTGAATCCCCGCGTTAATGCGTATGTTAGTTTTGCGTGAATACACAGAAAAAAACTTGCTCAATATAATAGTTACATATAAGTAAAGTTAGCTTGAAAGAAAGTTAATTTTAACCAGTTTTCTAAGTTTTCTTTCATTAAAGCTCAAAATGCTGCAGATAAATTAAACTCTTTTTTAATCAGTTGGGTCGGAAGTCACATTGCACTGTTGAAGAAGCCCGGCTGGTTTCAAACCAAAATTCTTTAGAACGTAAATTAAGTAGGRAGACACGTGAAAACCCACAAAAAACGAATAGATTTCTGGATCGTCACATTGTGACTATTTGTAAAAACCCATTCAAGTCGTCGAAGGTGATAGCAGCAGACATTGGAAATTTRTCAAGTGCTCAAACAGTTCGCAGGCGTTTKCAAAAGGACAAGCTACCAGGACGAATAGCCAGGAAGSTTCCMTTAATGCGATCAAAAAATTTAGATATGAGGTTAAACTTTGCTAGAAGTCATATAGATTGGTCAGGACTTGAGGGAGAAAAAAAGTTTAGAAACATTTTATGGAGCGATGAAATTAAAATAAATTTGTTTGGAAACGATTKTGAGAGCAATGTGCGTCGTCCAAAAAGAAAGGTGTTTCACGTTCGATTCATGAAAAAAACTGTGAGCATGGAGGTGAAAACGTCATGGTGTGGGGATGTTTTTCTTGGTAKAGAGTAGGTCCTATAAACTGGACAACTAAAAAATGACAGCGTCGGA
>NW_017536630.1:1044067-1050748 GCF_001853355.1 Bactrocera latifrons
GTTGTGTGAAAAAAACTCTAGACAACCAAAACACCCAATTATGAAAAAATATTGCTGACAAACCTTCAAACACTAGAAGAAACCTTGAGCACTAATTAAAAGTGTCTTTACGGTTATGTGGAATAATTTTGGAAAATTACTCAGAGACACTGCTTTCAACAGGATCTAATACGGAAGGAAAAAAACCGGGCAACACTTTGTTGACATAATCTTAATATTTCCGATTACTGCGGGTTCTTAAAAAGAGATTGTAAACAGGAAAATCAAGGAAGAAATATTCTTAAAAGAAGCTCTCTTTTCTCGATTTTCTTTAATGTATCCTTATTTTTCAAAACAAAACTGACTTTGCACAGATATTATATATGCTATTTTATTTCTTGTTTTATTTTTTTTTTTTTTATATGACTTCAAACAATTGTTGATAGTTTCAGGAATTGTGAGATAAAATATATTCAAAATCGATCAACATATACACATCTAAGGCAACAAAACCACTGTATACGGGTGTAGAGATTACTATTCAGGAAAAACTTAAAAAACCGCTCAATTAACCGTTAAAAGTATATCTAAAAATAAAATACGCCAAAGCTATGTTTTGAACCCTGMAATTCTTATACTCTGGTTAAAATATAATACCATCCGCCAACTACTTAAGGAAGTTCAAAGCAAGTAAGCTTACAAATTCTGTGCGAATTCTATATGCACCCAACTAAATAAAGCACTTTAAGTAACAGATGTGAGTGGGACATGGGTAAGGGCTGAAGTTGTGCTTGTTGTCACCCAGACTAACTAAGGACGGCAATGATTTTAAAGTGTCATGGGAAATACTACAAAACAATGTGCAAGAGCAGTAAAACGGGATTAAAAAATATGAAGAACATGCGTTCCAAAAACTTTTAAACAAACGAGGATAAACAATGTTAACGAAAACAGCAACAATACAGCGCCTGGAAAATCTAAAAATAAACCTCAAAAAGAAAATAACATTAAAATAAAAGACGACAACAGCAACAACACAGTGAGGAGTGGTGCCCCTGCGACCCACTACAATACGTAATGTAATAAAAAATAAACAAAGGAGGAACAAAAGAATCACAAAACCAAAAAAGCACATCAAAATATGCAGCTGAGAAACAAGTGACAAGAGCAAAAAACGAGAGTAAACAACGGTGTACCTGAAAGCAACGGTGTCACCAGAGAACGTCACCAAAAGCGACTGCGATTGCAACGAGCAGCAGCAAACAGCAAGGAAGACAACAGAAACTACGAGTACAATAACAACAAGCAGCATAATACCATCAGCATTAATAATGCTAACAAGGGAACTTGAAGAAAAGTTTATGGGTGCCATATTACACACCAACAACAGCAATAATACTCGCCGGCAAAACATCAACTCAACAATAAGTTACGGTCGCACACCCAACAACAATTTCACAATTTCACCTGCTGCCTCCATTCACTTCAGCCCAGCAACATAGTTTTTACCTTTTGGTTTTTGTTATTATTGTTGCTACTTTGCTGAAGTACTCGGAAAACGTTAAGCGAATAGCGTGGCCAGAGGGAAGCAGCGTTGCATGTGTGGCAGCGGCGTACTGAAAATGGGCCAAGAAAATGGTGTGAAAACGAGCACAAAACATGACAAAGCGACACAGCCAGCGAGTCAAACAAAAACACAACAAAACGATGAAAAATATGTAACGGTGCGAGAGGTCACAGTGGGGGTGCCTATACAAAAATCGGGGTAAAAGAAGTGAAAATAGCGGTAAAAACTCCGGAAATTTTTATTTAGATGCCCTCTGGCTATAGCCTACACCCACTCTCCGCTCCCTCTAGGTAGTCCGCTTGTCATTCGGCCACTCTACTATACTACCTTTTTGCTTTAGTTTATGCTCTCCACGTGGTGCTTTGTCTCGCCTTTTAGTTTTTGGCTGCCTTTTGGTTCCACTAGTAGTCTCTAGCTGGATACAGACTATTTACCATGCTTCTTGAAGCATTCTCAGCAATGCGGATAATAATTAAGGAAAAATGTGCATGGCTGAAAACGAAGTACGAAACTCTTGCTTGTTAATTTGTGAAAATTAAAAATTATACGGGTCATTAGTAATTGAAATATATTAAAAAGTACATAATCGTGGCATTGCACTGGCGCATGTGAGTGGGCGAACAAAAATGAGGTACGTACACCTGAGATTGTGTGTTCTACGTGTCAAGATATAAAAGAAGCATTGTATTTACAACAATGGTATTTGCCATTACTGCCACGAATCGGGTGACATAACTCATATAATGACCGTCATATTTGGCARAAGGTTTGTTAGATCATTATACATAGAACTACATATATGGGAACTTGTGCAATAGACCAATTTCACATATTTTTGACATTCAACTTCAATATGTTGAACACTATATGTTCAGTTAATTTTGACGAAAGTTTGAACATTGCCTCGAATTTATCTATTTTTTGTCAATGCTACATGCAGTTACAAGGCCACAGGCTAAAACAATGCTTCCAAGGGTTTTCACTTTCAATCACGAATTATATGGAATGAAGTTAGAAGAGTGGTCGAAAATCTTAATATTAATAACTTATATTGGGGCTAGGTCAAGTTTTCGCCCMATTTTATTAATTTTAGGCAAACAGATTTACCGCAACGAATAAAATACGCTCTCTCATTTTCAYAGAGATTACTCACATATTGGCCGATATGAGAGGAACAAAGTTGGAAGTTGGAAAATCYTTGTATTAGGAATATRGGAGCTAAGAGCAGTACTGAGCAGATTCAACACATTTTTGTGGATACAGACACACCATTATCAGGTAAGCATTATCTGTGAATTTTAATTATGTATCGCACATATTGACCGATATTTTCTGTYAAAAGTCGGCCATAGGTACTGGGGTCCGCAAATTCGGTTTCTAAGAGTTTGACCAGTTTTTAATAAACTTTCGACCATAAGATGGCATAGTTTAACAGCAGTACTGAATTTGGTTGCAGGTGGTCGAACAGGCGTCGAGATATTGTCCAATTTTGCATCCGGCTCTTATAAAACTCCCTAATACCATCTGGGTGGTAAAATTTAATGGCCCTGGGGAGTGAGTGGAGATATGAATCGATTTAATGCTAATAATGGTAATAAATTMATTTTCACACTATCAGTAGGGGTTCATATGGGATTTACTTTGAGTAAATTTGGTTATTTTTACTTATCCGGGCTGAGAGTTGCCCATTTTTTCAAAAATTTCTGTCCTGCTAGTGCCCTTTGCTACTGCAATCCTCTGAGCACATCTTAATTTAGTGCTTAGTTATAGCACTTTATAGTCTTGTGGGCGTGACAGTATTCCATTCATGCYCATTTTTGAACTCGTGCTTAATTTTGGGTCAAGGAACTTGGTACACACGTCATGACGATGTATAAATTTTTACTCGAGTTACGGCTTTCACGGACGGAAGAACAGTCATACGGATTTCAACTAATCTCATCATCTTAAACATATATATAGAGCCCTATATGTAACTCGATTAGTTTTAGATTATTTAGACAAAAAAAAACTGTTAGATGAACAAAACTATTTTTTATACTCTGTACAAATATGTTGCAAGAGTATAAGAAGACGGCAGCAGTTATATACTTTTTTATTCGACGAAGTACTGTTAGGACCTCACCAAAATTCCATGAAGAAAGAGAGAGAAAAATAAATAATTTATGCTAAACTTTTACAACTATAATACAAATTTTGTTTATAAACTCAACGATATTGAACATTTTTCAGTCACTAAACTTTAAATACCTATGGCGATTTTATCAAATACATTCGTGGTCACGCACATCTTACCACTATATTTTCTTAAATTATTTCTAAGTCTTTTGGTGCGTTGTTCAATAAAAAATAAAATAAAACATTGATTTTTATTAAAGTGAAAATTAAAAAAATATATATTTTTTTTCATCGCATGTCAGTCTCTTATATTTCGAGCTGATTTTTGTAACAATTTTGTCTATAGCTGAATGTGTTCTGCTTCTAATTTAGTACATCCGTACAGTGTTGTCAAACATGCACAATAATTAAAAATTTTGAGTGGTAAGCTTTGCGTGGCCACAAGTGTATTTTAGGTAAGAAAATAACAAGTTTGGCTAATTCGTGGCTCTACAAATCAAAATTGACTTAAAATGTATACTTGTAATTTGCGTATTTGGGTCCAGTTCTTCGTTTTTMATCCCTTTAAATATTTTTTCCCCGAAAATTTCCAACAGGGTACACTARCTAGCAATGGTATGCGTATGCTCGCAATAACTGTGTGAACTCGCAGCCGCAAAATGTCAACCGCACTTACACGCGCATAAAAACACGCCACCCATATAAGTGAGTGCATATGTTTGACTGCGGTRGCCCTGCGGTCGTGACTCATTTGACGCAAATTTAAACTCGCGCAAATTTATGGTTTCCATTTTTTCGTGCACTGACTACGTAAATTAGCTACAAGCATTCAAGCACCACCATACACACACACTTGCGGCAATGCAGAATGAGAATTTATAGGAAAATACTTTCCCAAATACTCATGTATGTGCGGGTGTGTGARTTAACTCTGATTTCGAAAATGTCGTTTCGTAGGCGTTTGAAAATTTACAAAATTTCGCCAATTCTTCACTTAAACAATGCAATTAATTTATCGTTACGTAATAGTGATGGCAGATAAATWTGCGCCAAAGGCAGGCAGTGTGTGTACATTTTGTTGTGGCACCGAGGCGTATACGCAACATAATTTGTGTGTTTACTAACATATGCGCAGAGATAGCGCRTGGATGCTTATCAAAGTAGCTGCGCGTACACACGCTATTATTTACATTTGCATTTACTTATTTGCCACTGACTACGGAGGCTGTTGCTAAATGATAATTTATATGGATGCCTGCTTGCAACACAAATTAATATTGCCAATACTTTTMCATACATTAACTCAAGAATTAAATATGTGCTCACATGCCGCTGTTTAATGTGTTTTTGTAATGTTGCTTTTGTTGGAGATGTAAGGTGTTTCGTGAGRTCGTTAAGGAAGTCTTAAAGCTACTCGGATACCATTCCATACCATTCACARGTACAGTTTTTATAGCATAATAGGGTCTACAAAGATATTGATTTTTTCGATAAATTTCTTGCCGAGAAAATAGCTTKTACAAAATATCAGATCAATATTTCAAAATCTGAAGTTCTAAATCAACTCAATTTGTGGTGTTGATAACTTTATATATTTTCTAGAGGATCTCTGGCGTTTCCTAATGGTTTTGGGGTTCGAAATTTTTTAAAACTTTCCTCTCCATTTATTTGTCTTGCTCCCATATTCAGCATCGATAGGTATGAAGTAGCATCCTTGTTGCTTTGAATTTTCAAAAATTTGAACATTTTATTTTGCATATACGTATGTAGTTCTTGAAAATTATCAGCTGATTTCAAAACTTTTTCAATAATCCAACTTAAATTTGGAGAGTGAGCGCTAAAATCCAAACAACAGCATGGCGAAGCGTGGGTCGTATAATTCTATAGACACTGTTATTATCATTGAGATCACCGATTAAAAGTTTGTATTGGTCTCTCCGATTCTACCAAAGCTTGTTCTTTCCGATGCTGTGRGTTTCCTCTAACTAGTTTATTCTAAAGTGCATTTTATACAACATTCGGATTGAACTCTGTGAAGACTACTTCAGATGTGGACACTTTATGGCTGAAAATACAATCATCCTAATATGACCTTCCTTAAGGATGCTGTCAGTCTCAATGAAACAGGAGCGATCCTGAGATATTCCACTCCATTCATGAAAACTCAAAATACTGTAGAGCTAAAAACTGAGTAGTAGTAGCTTCCCCAAGCTTGATTTGCATCATAAGTAATTATTGGAGTCTGCTTTTGTAATCTGTCTTTCATTTATATGGTTAGGGTTTTTACCGTTTTTAAGGAAAATTTACTGCAAGCACACGCCCGTYTTGAARCGAWAATACTTTTATTTTTATTTTGTTTAAATACTTCAATATTGGAAGAAAAAAKAATAATTAAGAACTAATAAAAGTCTATCTAAGAAAACTTACAACTGGTCAGGCAATAAATTTGAAATATTACCACTTCCGATTTGGAATTAGATTTCATCTAATAAATATTACTACAATACCCTGAAAATAATGGACAGACTAGAATTAAGGAAAGTGCGAACTTGTTTTAAAAAGCTCAAAATATACTTAAATATAGTAAAATTTACTCAAAGTATGTAAAGTTCCTTTAATTTGAGTAAGTCGTAMCCTTCAATTTTAGGACGATCGTACTTAAAATAAGAAAATCGATGTTATATTTTAAGTTCATGGCATTTTCCTATATTTTAGTAAAGYTGTACTGAAAACAAGTCATTTTTAAACTTTATAAGTGAAATAAGTTCAATTTTACTTGGTTTAAGGACAATATTTACCTAAGCTTTCAGCAAGTAAATATTTATTCAATTTAGGGATGACTCAACCTTATGCGAACCGACTATTTACTTAACTCAAACTTTGATATGAGGTCATGCTTCCTTATTTTCAGTTCAAGCATATATGGATTGTTTCTCTTTACTCTAATGCAAGCAGACATGGATTCTCTCAAAATAAAGCAGCGATAATCATGTTTTATTGAACAGTGACAAGTGAGT
>NW_017536630.1:1051840-1063323 GCF_001853355.1 Bactrocera latifrons
TATTATAATGTAAATAATAATAAGTATTTAAAACATAAGTTTAATTTTTAAGAACACTGAAATGAAATAAATGAAATAAATGAAATAAAAATAATTTTTTGCATTTTTATTTAAGGCAATTCCATTAGTATTAAATGTAAAGACAGCGGGACTTAATTCTAGAGTCAAAGACCTTTTAATCTAAGGAAGTGGTTCTTATTTGATGGCCTTATATTAAGAACTACTTTACTTTAAATTAAAGACAACAATGTTCTTCGTTTAAGAAAATTTCCTTTAATTTAAGGCAATATYTTCCTCTTTTTAAGGAAACCATATGTACTTAAAAGTAGAATCGTGTTTCCTTAACTTAAGGAAGACATGTCTCTAATGCTATTTCATTCCCATTTTTTCCTTAAAACAAGTAAATTTTCCATAGTTTTAGGACACATTTGTTTCAGTGTATTGTTATGCGCTCGCAACAAAGTTGCTAAGCAGAGGTTTATAGTTTTGTTCACATAACGGTTGTTTGTAAGTCCTAAAACTAAAAGAGTCAGATACAGGGTTATATATACCAAAGTGACCGRGGTGAAGAGTAGAGTTCAAATACGGATGTCTGTCTGTCCGTCCGTCCGTCCGTGCAAGCTGTAACTTGAGTAAAAATTAAGATATCATAATGMAACTACACGTATTTCTTGGCTCCATAAGAACGTTAAGTTCGAAGATGGGCAAAATCGGTCCACCGCCACGCCCACAAAATGGCGAAAACCGAAAACCTATAAAGTGTCATAACTAAGCCATAAATAAAGATATTAAAATGTAATTTGGCATAAGGGATCGCATTAGGGAGGGGCATATTTGGACGTAATTTTATTGGAAAAGTGGGCGTGGCCCTGGCCCCTACTAAGCTTTTTGTATATATCTCGGAAAGTAATATAGCTAAGTCAACCAAACTCTACAGAGTCGTTTCCTTCAGGCACTTCCATATACAGTTCAAAAATGGAAGAAATCGAATAATAACCACGCCCACCTCCCATACAAAGGTTATGATGAAAATCACTAAAAGTACGTTAAACGACTAATGAAAAACGTCAGAAACACTAAATTTTACAGAAAAAATGGCAGAAGGAAGCTGAACGCAGGCTTTTTTTAAAAATTGAAAACGGGCGTGGCGTTGCCCACTTATGGACCAAAAACCATATCTCAGGAACTACTCGACCGATTTCAATCAAATTCGGTATATAATATTTTCTTAACACCCTGATGACATGTTCGAAATATGGTGTGAAATATGTGCAACCACGCATTCTTCCAATATAACGCTATTTTGAATTCCATCTGTTGCCTTCTTCTGTATAATATGTAAATTAGGAACCTATGATGATAGCGGAATAAAACTTTAATTAACTACGGTATTTGAGATGAGGTATCCCTTGTGGAAAAATTGTCGTGATTAGACTATAACTTTTCAATTTCCCTGATATCGAACACTAAGAACTCAGTGCCTAACCTAACCTAACCTAATTTTTCACCGAAAATATCGGTAAATCTCTCAGATATTTTCATATAATACAGATGGCATCATTTTTATACTCTCACAATAAAGTTGCTAATAACGGTATATATCGTGACATATATGGTTACATATGCCATAGTGATCACGGTGACGAGTAGAGTTGAAATCCGGATGTCTGTCTATCCGTCCGTGCAAGCTGGAACTTGAGTAAAAATTTAGATATCTTGATGAAACCTGTCAGGCGAGAGTATAAAATGTTCGGTGACATCCGAACTTAGCCCTTCCATACTTGTTTTAGACAAGTGTCTAGTTTAATACTTCAAGCTCACCATTCTTTTAGTTAATTTCACATATTTACTTTAATTTTTTCAAATATAAATATTTCTCCAACATTGGTTTTGCCTACTTTAATGTGGCGAATAAATTATGGTATGGAAATATGAATTATTGATATTGACACAATTTATTTCGTTATCAGTGACAGCGAAGTGTACAATATGTTTCCACTGCCGTGAATTGTAGATATGCGTGTGTATGCCAGTGAGCTTGAATGAATGCCTGAAGCGCAAGTGCAAAGTTATACATACACATACACATTTATTGGCTACGTAAAAACAACTTTTCAACTTTTTTATATCAAATGCCCTTCTAGTAGGATATATAAGTAGGTATGGGCATATGTATTCTTTACTTGTTTGTTWTTGTTGTGTTTTGTTTGGTTGGCTCAGCATGTTTTGCCACAATGAAAAATTACCAGTTTTCACACATTGCACACTTGAAATTTGTATTTCCCCACCACTACAACCAGCGCACACACATACACATATTGCCCRACTCATTGGCTGCCTGACACCGCCAACTGGCAATTATAATAAATTTACTGTTATTTTTCATCGAAAATTAAAATTCGATTTTTTCCTCCTTACCCACCGTTGCCTTGAAGCCGCCGCCTGTTTGTGCAAATAATTTATTATTCGAGCAATCGTCTTTTGTTTGCCGTGAATTATTCAACACTCGCGCATGTGTAAGTTTTATAGCGGGTGTGTGTAATATTTTGTTGAACTGACTTCATGATGCCACCCCCAAATGTGATTTGGCAATTCAAACAAATAATAGTATTATACAATAGAATCTGGGGAAGATTTCTTTCTAATTAAATTTTATTAACAAACAGCACCAAAAATCGAAAATGAAGACCTTTTTTTAAGCAACCTATCTGGAAATATTAGACTATTAGTATCTAGTCGGTTGAAATTCCCCAGCAGCTTGATCCTCCAATTGGTAACAAAATAGTTTGCAAGCAAACTCAATCTTTATGGATACTCCAGCGCAAGCTCTCGATGTTGTTGTTAACAAGAACAACTAGAAGAATCGAAAATAGAATGACGAGTAAACTATTAGACATTTAAAAAACTAATTATTTCAAAATCTCACTATAGGATATATTATTTTGATAAGGTAGTTCCATTTCACTTGAATTTAACAGTGCATCTCTCAATCTAAAGCAAGCAAAGCCTTGTAGCAATCGAATTAGAATTTTAACTACTAAGAAAATCATAGCGCGGAATTTTTAGCAATCTGACCATTTCCTAATTTATCATCAGCATTTTGAAAATGATTGCCATACTAAAGAGGCTATATGCCTAGTAAGCTGTGTAGTAAATGCAACTGCCACACAGAATTCAAATATCTGAAAATATGTTGGCTTCTATTTAACGATCTAAGAAAATACTCCTTCACTTCAAACATCATTACGGCCATGAGTAAAATTTAGAGTCATAAAACTAACGCCAATGATATAATTCACAATTGTAAAAGTTGAAGCTTCATCAGCTCACAAGTATAAAAGTAGATATATTCCACTCAAATTGATGACCAGTTATAAAGTATATAGTAGTATGGTTGAGATTACCTTGTTCAAGCAAGCTTCAGCAGTTTATCAAATGCCAAAACATCACCTCTAGAAACCATGAGGCTTTATATACTAACTGAACATCAAATATGGTACACATTGATCACAATAAAGTCGCCGGAAAGTGCTAAATCGATGAGCTTGCTACAGAGAGGGTATCTTTGCTCAATTTCATCCAGTTTAGGAGACAAAGATCTCGCTTGAACTCAATAAGCCTAGGTAAGCATCAAGTGTTTGTTTAATTGTGAATTTTTTACTCACCGTTCAAAACAAGTGGTTTTTCGAAATAATTGTTTTTAACACGGCGCAATAATAAGATTTTGAGTGGACACCCTCCATTGAGAAAACATGAGGCGGCGCTAATTACAATGAAAGTTCTTTGATCCATTTCAAAGAATCGTGGACAAAAGCAAGGAGTAGTGTACATCGTTCGTAACCTTTAACGCCAGGATCTGCATGCATTTAGTTCGTCCATCCCTACACTTGAGAAAGTAAAATATGATTCAAATAACCACTATTTTCAATAGACTTTCTTTAACAGATCACGCGTGAGTCGTCTCAAGCTGTCAGGTTATTTTTGTTCAGTGTTGTTTGGCATTTTATTATAGAAAGACGCCTAAGCAACGTACAAATCGTTCGACTTTATTCATAATAATAAATAAAAATTCACGTTCTGTACAGAATGAGTTTTGTTCAACTTGTGGTCCACATAATCGACCAACTGAGCATACTATTCGCAACACCAAACGTCCATCACAGCGTTCATTATTGGATAATATTCGACCGAATAGATCTCGTCCAGTACGCAGTTAATAAAATAGCAGAAAATAAAATATGGTGAGAGTGCACACGTTGGGGAGAGTCGATTTGGCGCCGTTCGCAGCACTCGGACTGACGTTGGATTAGCGCTTGTGAAAGAACTGTAGCTGCTCGACCTTCCCAAGTGATATCGCTTCACTCTATGACACTTAAAAAGTTCCAAGAAGATCCGAAGTTTTTTTTTTCGATCCGCGAAATTTTTTGCAGCGATGGGGACCATTTTTAGAACATTGAATATATATACAAGCAAACTTGCCGGATTTGGCAATTCATCCAGAAAAAACAACGATATTGTGTAGTTTCTGGATCGTGGAAATCACTGGTCCAAGTTTCTTCAAAAATATTGCCGGTGACAAGGTAGCCGTCAATGGCAACCGTTATCGCGCGAAGAAAACCAACTATTTGATGACTGAAATTGAACCACGGCGGAATTTGGTTTCAACGAAACGGTGACAAACATTTCATCAATCAAAGAATTTATTCACAGAACACTTTGGTGAGCAGCTGATTTCACGTTTAGGACCTGTGAGTCTGTCTCTTATACACATCTAGATGTGTATAAGAGACAGGCCATACAGCTCGTGAAACAATGACTTTATTGAGAAGTCATTTCGGAGAGCAGCTGATTTCACGTTTTGGGCCAAAAACATATGTCATTCGCAGTTACTAGTCGAAAAGCTCCAACGAGTTATCGATAATTGGACTCAACGGATATACCGTCTGAGACGTAGCCGAGGCAAAGATTCAAAAAATAAATACTAAAGAATATTCTTTCGAATTATAAAAACGTTCCCCATTAAATTTAAAATTTATGTGCTTTTTCTGGAGTATCGAAATGGATCTGCCTTTATAAAGGTAAACTTTTTACATAATATATAGTGAGATCACTGGTTTGAGACATTTTTATTGTTTCCAAAAAACATGAGAAGTGACCCTGTTCTTGTATGTATCCATCGAAGACTTGATTAATGCACATGGATATTACATTGTGGAAAATGCTTATTGAAACCGAGGATTTCTGCTTATATTTTGTAAGTCAATGCTCTTGGGTATTCGGGTTTTACATATGTGGATAGATAACGGTCTGTGTACTTTTAAACTTTTAAAAAATACACGGACCCAGGTGCTGTTGGGTAAAACATGTGTACTTAAAAATTTGTTATCTCTCATAGCCAAGTTCAATAAGACGTTCGAATCATAACCGTGCACAACAAAGGGATATTTGCAAATTCCCCGTTCAACTTCCTTACGACAGCATTTATTAAATGGATCATAGATTTTTAACCGCCAATACAATTTTTTTTATACAAATGATGCCAAAGATTGGTAATATAGGTAAACCGTCATAAAGTGCTGGCAATCAAAGTTTGATTAGTTATGATTGGTTCTCAATTCTTATTTACTTAACTGATCGCTTACTCACACGTTACCTATAGGTTGGAGTAAATATCTTCCTGGAAGCTTTAATGCGAATTTTCCATAAATAAACCTTGAGCAGATTACATAAACCTTAACAGGCCTCTTGCAGTGTGCTTTGACGACATAAAGGCTGAGTGATTACTCAAACGCCAATAGAACGCCAATTAAAACGAATCTTTCTCAGTTATTTTTATAGTGAATACTTTGTATGAGTAAACAGTTAAAGCAGTTATTTATGTCCTCTTTCATAAAATAACTGCTTGTGAAATCATTATCAAAGTTATAGTTATCCTGTTGAATTGAATAGAAGAGATCACATATCATTAAAGTGGTATTGCCGCTTGCTATTTTATCTCCGTTGGATTCTGCCAGTCTATATAATTATGCCACTTGTTTGTACGATTTGCCATTCACCAAGGCTCACTATATGGAAGACAACTGCTTTACGCGTCTATTTAACTATAATTGGCTTATATACTAGCTGGGCGTCCTTTGACGGCATTTAATTAGAGAATTTGCTCGGCATTCAGAGTGACACAATAAGCGCTTTGTCCAGCAACAAGCGCAGCTGATTAATTTCTATAGCAACCATTGATGAGCTGTTCATGCAACACTGGGCTCTTCACATGCAGCTAATATTATATAACTAAATACGAGGCATGTCTAAATATTGCAAACCAGGATGCAACGCAGGAATATAACATTACGCGCTTGTCAATACTGAAAAGCACCATGAGAGTACAAAATAGCTGTAATAATTTTAGAATATGATAATGGTCTCGGATACCCATGCATGATGAATTAGTACCTGGTTCATTGATTTGCTTTGCCGCTGAAAGCCAAGCCATAACGATGATAACAGTAATGTGACGCACACATAACATGTGGTCCATCGGCTCGTGAGAAGAACAATATCCAACATCTATTCCTGGAAAACGTGACCATAATTTAAGAGCGGATATCATAGCAATAACCCTTCAAAAATATTAGAAAATTATTATTACAGGCGGACGTTTTGCGCTGTTAATGACAAAGCTTTCACCGAAAAGTTGAGTTGTTGTATTACAATGTATGTCGGGTCTATGAGCATATCAAGGGAGCTAAGAATTCTTGATTTTACAAGACGGTGTCGGCTTGTAGTATACATGACACATAATTTTCTTATGGATCCACTAACTATCAAATCTTTCTACCACTTGTTAGTTGCAGTGATCAATTGATTCTTTGACAACTTCAATTTGCTTGATCAAAAGTGTCGCTAACCTGTCCCTATCCCTCTTTARATTTTGCTATTTGAAGGGTTATACAAGTTAAGGAGTTGGACTGATCTCAGGATTTCGAATAGTGTTACCATAGGTCAATGCTACGGAGTGTGTTATAAGGTTCATTAAAGCTGGGTATATTAAAAGGTTCGAATAAGGACACGCTGAAAATCTGGCCTGCTTCAGCTTCATTCTTTAAAACTTGGATCATGCTATCATACAGCCGACTTTTTGAGAATTTTTCCTTGCTCATATACCAAGGAAAGCTATGTGGATGAGGAACAGTTTTTATGGATGGTGCAGAGTTATTTGTAAGGATCTTTCCGTCAACTTTATTCTATCGGACCCAGTTTTCAGTTTATCTATCAGAAGGTACTATTTAGATAGCCGCAGACCTCCTGTTACGAAGTGCAGCTTCTTTCAGGGACGTGAGTACTTATTCCGACAGCAGAGCGGCAATACCAGCGATGACCTCCCTGAGCTTATAGAGATATGTTGAGATAAAACCTAGGAAAGTGTTTAAAAAGTCTTCTTCACATTATAACGATATCTTTTATTTTATTTGTTATACCTTGAGTTTTTAGACACACCATCGTCCATAGAGCCCTTTAGAAAAAACTTTTTGTCAATAGTGTTGTTGTTCCCCGAGTCATGGTTTAATAACGAATTGAAAATTAAAGACCCCTAAAAAAATGTGGGTGGTCGAGAAAGTCTTTTCGTATATCTAATAAAATTTCAACTTATTTTCTTTTTTGTTTATAATGAACTTTAGTGAACCAAATATGTACATTTTTTTCCCACCACTTTTTGCCATTTTTACGCTGCAGACAACTGTGTAAAACTTTTCTAGTTTCTCGGCCGGAAACTGCGACAAGTAATTTTCACAGGTTTCTCTTCAATCCAACTTTATTCCATTAAGGGAGTTCTGCATTGACTGAAACAAATAGTAGTCCAATAGTGCAAAGCTATAAGGTGGATGTATCACAACTTCCCAGCCAAGCTCTCCCAGTTTTTGGGGAGTTATAACACACAGACACAACAAAGATATGTGGTTTAGCGTTGTCCTGATGGAAGAATAAACCGTTTTTGCTAATCAGTTCTTTTCGATTGCTTTCTTCAATCTCATCAGTTCTTGACAGTAAAATGCAGAAACAATCGCTCATACAATAAAAATATAATTAAAATAAAATAATGAATTTACCAAATATTAGTTTAATTGCCAACTAAATTCATGGCAATTGTTTTATAACTCTTTAAATAATTTTCTTTTTAATTCTAATCAACTGAAAGTCAGCGATTTTCATTTAAGAAAGATTTCCAGATCTTTTTTCWGCGATTTCGTTCGGAACTGTTGACATATTTCACAACTAAATATGATTTATGTTTAATACTTTTGAGAGTGGACGAAGTCGCTGCTTGCAGATTAAGATTTTAATGAGATGTACAAATATTAATTATACTATATAGTAGTAAAATATTATACAAATTAAGTAGTTAAATTCTGAAAATAACCTAGATATTAAATAAACTAAAAAATATAATTTAAAAATAAATGACAAAATATATTTCTGTAAGTTTGGTTAATTATAAATATTATTGAGTTGTCGTAACTTACCTTTTGACGGAATTTCAGGCCAGGCCGCGACTGCTAAAAGACCTAATAACGCACTMCAAATCCAAGGTAGTGTTATCGCTTTACTGAACTTCATTATAATGGTTTGTTGTGTTCTGCTGTGACTATGGTTGCTCTTTTTTGTAAAACTATTCACTTTGTATATTTCTATTTATCTAGAAAGATTTTGATTACATATGTTTATTTTATATTTATAACTGCTACATTTTGTCATGCGTTCACTTTCAAAAGAATTGGTATTTTTGGTAAACTGTATAAGTCGYAATTGCTAGATTTTTAAATGTTTTTCCCTGAAATGAAAAACAAAAAGAGAAATTTAAAAATAATGTATATCTATTATTTAAATTCTTATCAAACTATTTATTATGACTGTCTATGTGTTAAAAATATTTAACGCAATAATGCATTTTTAATAATGGGGTATAAACCCATTGGCGTTGGCTTCGGTTTACGGTTAGTTGCAGGCAATTAGTGAACATTTTTTAACAATAATAACTTGATTCTTTACAAATACTGAATTAAGTACTAAGTGCTAAGTTAGGCGTTTATTTACGAACAGTTCACAGAATCCTTTCAATATTGTAACGTGTCATACATAAGTATAAGCTATTTATTTATCACTATATCGATCTATAATCCTTACACTTATAAAAACATATTTTTATATTCTATCTGCGGTCAGGCAACTCTGAAATCACTGCGATTTCTAAAGCAATCTTMTTTTACTTATATCGGTATGCAGACATTAACTTAAACTTCAGTTCGGTATAATTTTAACCATGAATCGTTACTATCGACACAATATTATGAAATAGATATGATTTACTACGAAATTAATCGTTCAGTTGAGTTAATATAAATCAACGAAAGAATGAAAAATATGCATCAAATATTCAAAATTTATTTCACAAGCTTTAGTGGTGTAGTGTCACGCTCAACCCATTGCGGCGAACATATTCAAACACTTTTGAGAGTTATGAAATGCAGATGTTATCAAGACACACAATTATTCAATAGCTGTTTAGTTTTGTGTTGCTGGTTAAAATAACCAGATCTTGGAAGAGACATACCCCCAAAAAATATTTTGATTTATAGGAATTAGATAAATAAGAAAAGAAAGCATGGGGATGATCGAGTCTCAATCACTTTGACGCAAAAATGATGCCATATGGATATCAGCAGAGTATTTGCAGAATAACAACAGTTTGCTCGAACATTCGCGTTCAATTATAAAATAAAAGATCTAAAGCAAATAAATTCATTAATGTTCCAATAGATGATTTTAGTATCCTCTATTGTATGAATACGGACTGACTATATGACGTTATATACATAATATATGAGACTTATGAAATCCGAATGGCAACAAATGGACAATGTCGGATTTTTCTTTTTTACCAAATCTTATAGCTATTTTCACTAAAAATTCAATTCATAGCGTCAATCTTCTAAAATGAATGAATTGCGCMGACTGAACTAAACTGAACGGAACCGATATTTTATTCGTTATTCGACCACTGTTAACACAACAGGATTCCTCCTAAACTAAAACTAACTATAACACTAACAAATACATCAAAAATTAGAAATAGCAAAAATGATAGCGTTATACAAGCCCCAGAAATGGCMTTATTAATGACAGCTTCTAAAATATTTACCACTAAAAAGTTGGTCTAATTTTTAAGTACACAGTAGTGCAACAAAGAGGTGTGAACACAGAAATTTGGTCACCTCTAATCGCTTGTGTGAGTAAATATTGGCCGTCGCACAACGTATAATCATCATTTGCAGCAACAGCAACAACCACAATAGCTGGCTTGCATTTACACAGACAAACACATACATTCACTTKCTAAATTATCACACTAATTCTGAGTGCAGGCAAGCAACAATTTACAGTGCAACGTCAGAGGACTCGAKCATTCCGTACCTAGCATTAGCCTATAATTAGGCGTTGTGGCGACTTTYGCTCTTGTGGTTTTAGTGGCTTGTTTAGCCCTGCTTGCTTTCAGTTTGTTATTAATTTGTACTTTGTTGTTTTTGTTTGCTCCTTTTCTTGCGCTATGCAGCTGAAATTTGTTTAAACTCACTCGGATASCTCAGGAACACAAGCTAATGTTGGCTTAATTTGGCTTTTTGCCTGTCTGTGCGTATGCCTGTATGTTTTAACAGCTCCCCACATTGCATCCGCCTGCTCAACTTTTGCTCACGTCTAGGCCAACTTAGCTCCTCGTCAGTTTCCAGTTAAATTCAATCAATTCCGAACACATTTCGACCCTTTCAATTTCGCATATTCACGCCACAACACGCCTTAGCCGTCTTTGCCATTCTGCCAGAGTCTATAAATAAGAAGACAAGAATAACCAAGATGAAGAAGAAGTAGGCAGCGCAGCAGACAAACACGAGACGTGAAAAAAGTGGCAGCTTAGTCTGTCGCATGTTTTGAATGGCTTAAGTCGTCTCTCTTCTAAATTGAGAATTTGCGTACGCCAATTTGATGTGACGCGACGACGTCGACGATGACAACGGCAAGAGAACAACAACGAAAACATCACATTTTTGTGGACAGGCAGATAAAGTTTTCCAACATTGCGCTGTGGTACAAAGGAAGCACAGCAGACTTGTATCTTTCCCTATTTTTCTGCACTTTTTTGTTGTTTTGTTGTTTGTGTTGATGCGTTAAGCACTTAAGTAGGATTTACGAAAACTATTAGTGGTGTTTTTGGGTATTTCGAGCAAAGTCTGATCGTTTATTTTGGCATATTGCGATATGTTTACTTAGCGAAATGTTGAAGATACTTTATTGTAGTGTTTGTGATTTTTAAACTTATTTTTCAATCGATTARAGTCGGCTCGCTTATTGATATRCATATGTATGTATTTTAATCATAAATATTTATCGATGGCGAAGATTGTTTAGGTAAAACCAAGACGGGATTTAACTTT
>NW_017536630.1:1063653-1071184 GCF_001853355.1 Bactrocera latifrons
GTATAGCATGATCCGAAGCGACGCATAAAACTAGAACTACGCGCTCACAGCGCCAACTAGCGAAAATACCGCAAAACTTTTTTGGCAACCTAATATTATAAGGTAGGTAATATTATCAGTAGGGGCAGACTTACTATTATTTAGAGAAGTGTAAAATTATAATAGTAATGGGAATATTTTAGCAAGCGATATAAAATTTTTTTATGAATTAAAAACTTCCTTAAACTTTAGTGGATGTGCATAGATGATACTTTATATATAGGATTTGATACAATTTCTCGTTGTCCTTCTCGCTAACTACATCGCAGTTTTTCCTATTCGAGCCGCAGGAGCGGCAAACTGCAGGCGGTAGCAGTTAAGCGGTAACCTATTGAGGTTTATTAAGCAACTCAGTGAATTTAATCCCAGCTGGTCTTTTAAGTTGTAGCATTAGGAGCCGAGGAAAATATCCGGCCTCATCCGCTTGAAAGCTAAGTATTCATAATGGTAGTATAACAACGTCCTATCGTGCTACGTGCAGAATCTGCATTTCGACGAGTTCGTTTTAACAAGTTTCTTCACCATCCTCACTTCTTCAAGATAATTGGATCTAAAATTCATTGCTCATATCATAGAAGGAGATTAATGATGTAGGACAGCATAGAGGAATTACAATCCTGGCTGATCCAAGCGGGACAATATTTTTATATCCATATATTTCCATTTGAGTGGGTAACCAGATGATTTTCAGTTCTCTAATGAAAGCCTAGTTATTGGCTCCTTGTATAATCAAACTCAAGTAGACATAAAGATTGCTACAGTTGGTTTTCTTTCTTTTTTACATTAACTCGTGTTCAGTAAAAAACCGCGTATGATACCATTATGATATTTACTCTGAGCCTAGCTTAAACTTAAAACCTTGAGGAGACTGACCTTAAGGGAGTGCTTCAGCTCTTTTAGGAGTTCAATRCAAGCCAGTGAAGCAACATAACTTGGTGGGGTAAGTGACGTAACTGGTTCTAGTTAATATCAAAGGAATGCGGCTTTTRAAAATCACTTGAATTCTCGCTTTTCTTAATGGCTTTTAATTGTTCCATAATCAGTTCAGATCTACGTTTGATTTACATTTGACATGCTTTGGCTGCACAAAGACCAAATTGTTGAATGGGTTTGTCGCTTGATGATATCATCACAGAATATTTCCATACTTTTATTAAGTAAAAATGATAGAATTTTAGTTCGCTTAGATTTTGTCATTTGCTATTCTATGTATTTAGTATCAACAGCACTTACTGAGAATATATTTGCACATAACGAGGCTTTAATATCAGAGCAAATATTCGATTAATGAAAGTATTCAAATCACTATYGGTTGATGAATACCAGTTCAAAATAACCTGGCATTTCAAAATCAGGTCATAAAGCATCTACACCGTCAAACTACCGCAGCCGTTATTAACATTTGAATGGCGTTTTGGGTGRAGGACTCAATATTGAAGAATATTGTCTCGGATAGTCTCCTTTTCGTTTAGACACTTCTCGTAAAAGATGGAAAATTCTGAACAAATTTAGCACTCATTTATTTCGCATTAAGAATTTAACTCAARTTTACTCATTTGACGGAACCGCCGATATAGAATTACTAGGATATAGCTGTAATTCAAACTAACCGTTCAAAATCAAAATATCGATCTTGATAAAAAAACTTTTATTATTTTTTTCTTTTAAGCAACTTGAACTCGACTTGAAAGTTGTTAATATCAAACGAAACTTTTTCTATTGGATGCAAGCAGTTGGCCGATTGCGTTTTCAGATTTAGTGATCACGAGTGAGTTTTTAGACGTGATAGACGTCATTATTCTTCAAAAATCATATTTCTTCAAAAATGGAGCMGATAATAATGTTACAGTGGGGAACATAATGAATCCGTGATTAATTACTTTGACAAGTTGAATTTTCGTACGTTGATATAGCTGGGAATTATTCGAGCCCGACGCGGCAACCACACGCCCGAAAACATTTTAAAAACATAATGCCAAACAGTGACCATATGACATAATATTAAATTATCATTTTGTTTCCACTTGAAAACTGTCCAAAATTAACACCCTTTAATTAATATCATATGCGAAAATATTCGCTAAATAATTCTAGGAAACAAGAGAGTTGATAGAGTTCTAGAACATTCTTGAGAACTCACTGTCAATTTAGATTTTTGGTAACTCACAWTCATACCATAGACCACAACACGTGCGGGATGGGACAGGTACTGAGAGTTGAAGAGGGAAGCGAGACTCAGTTCGCAAACTGAAAAAGAGAGAGGTCGAAATGCGTGAGTATGAAGAGCTTGACAAGCTGGCCGCCAGGGTTAATGCTCGAAAATTCTACAAAAAGATGCGGCGGCTAACAGAATGTTTCAAGACGGCGTATACTCCCGTAGAACCCTCAGAGGTGATCTAGAGACTGATGCCCAGAACATAATAAATTATGTAAGAAACACTTCTCTTGCCGTCTGAATGGCAGCGAAAACAAAAAAGCAGGAGATGACCGTCAACAAACCCTTTGTACTTTATCAGTGTGACTTTAGGCTTGGAAAACCAACAACAGACCAGATAATCACCAAGCGCCAAATCTTGGAAAATACACGTGAAAAGAGAATCCACACACTCCACCTCTTCGTCGATTTCAAAGCTACCTTTGACAGCTCGAAAAGGAACTGCCTTTATGCCGCGATGTCTAAATTTGGTATCCCCGCAAAACTAATACGGCTGCGTAAATTGACGTTGAACAATACCAGAAGCTCCGTCAGAATCAGGAAGGATCTCTCCACGCCGTTCGATACCAAACGAGGTTTCAGACAAGGCGGCTCCCAATCGTGCGACTTCTTCAATCTACTCTTGGARAAAATAAGTCGGGCTGCAGAACTAAATAGAGAAGATACCATCTTCTGTAAGAGTGTACARTAGCTGRCGTACGCCGATCAACGTTTTGTGTGGAATAATAAAGTTCTTTGAGACARTGGTAGTGAGGTCAATGTTCTTGTTTAATCAATGCCAACCAACTGTTTATACTAAGGATATATCAGAAATGTAAGAGACACATACACATAAAGTACTTTAAGGCATTCATAACCGGCAGGCTTTTCCATTGAGAAATATTTAAGCGATTTTTTGAAACTCTCACTAAGTGTCCCGTACAATTTGGGTCAAAGAACTTGACCTATTATACCCATTTGCTTGTAGTTGAAACTCGTAAGACTGACTCACATTGTGAAGCTAGTGTATGGAAACGTTAGTTGCATTTAATAGTTCCTCTGGGTAAAATATAGAATTTCTGCATCAGCACAAGACACGGCTGCTTACTGCATTTTAGGCAACGACTGACGGGGCTTCACACATAGCTAACTGTACGTATATGTGTTTGTTGGCAGTGCACCTTTATGTGCATGTTTGGAGCAATTGCTTTTGTTGTTATTATCTTTGTTGTCACTTTGCTTATTTTTGCATTACTTGCTCATTTCTCTWGTTCTTGTTGTTGTTGATCTTATTKTTGCAGAAGTATATTATACTTTTCACTGCAAAACACTTTTTGTTTCAATGAGTGTTGTATTGTCGTTGTTGTTATTTGCGTTGATGATGTTAGTGATTTTGCAGCAACTTCCCTMTATCCACTCTTCTTGCAGCGCTCAATGCATTTATGTCATTGTATTTAGTGCTGATGCGCTCTGCTGTGTTTTGATGATAACTGAGCATCCTTGCTRCCACAAATACACACACACATAGCACCAGTTGTTGTTACTTGCTAAAACAAATGTTGTCTGCTCCTGCCAGCTGCCAGCTGCCAGTTGCATTTGTGTCACATTATTATTGTTGCTATAACCATGTGAGTATACGTGTGCACTCACACACACACACACACATACGTAGATATATTGTGCCGCAATAATAAAAATCTCGCCATGAATGAGTGCAACTAARCACACAGTCGCACAAGCTGGTGCCTTTGTATGTGTCTCCACTGTTGCATACGCTTTCGTCGAAAGGCKCTCAGCTCTTGAAAGTGGCAAGAAATGCCAAAAATATATATACAGTATGTACACATATCTGTATGTGTGTATGTATGTATATATTTCGCAGAGCCAAGCAAAAAAACTGTTTTAGCCAAGCAACGCCACGACATGCCGATATTGTTGCACGTAGCATAATCATAAAATTGTGTATGCGAAAGGCAAAATAAAGTTGTAGCAACAACAAAGGCGACTTTGACAACAAGACGGCAACGACAATTGTACGCAGCTGTTTGTGCAAGTGTGCGCACACGAAACTGAAAGCAAGAATTGCTGGAAATTCCTCGAATGTGCAAAATGGCGCAAATGCTGCTGCAGCAACGCCAATCGGCAGAAAGCCGGACCCAGCTATGGCCCGGTATGAGACTTTAGCTACCATAAGCCGCACAGCAAAGAGGCACGCCAAAAATATATTTAGTAGTATAATTTCGTAAGCACTTAATATAGGGTCTCTCAATAGGTGCGCCCGAAATTAAGCCTTTAATAGATTAAATTTCGATTTGCCGAGAGTAATTTTAAATATTATATTTACGAGAGGTCCAAGCAATGATAAATTTTTGCAACTGACCAACATTTGCCTAGAGAGTGGTTCGCTTCGGAAAGGTGAAACCATCTTATGATAGCAATTCCAATTTTTATTTTGCTAAAGTTACACTTCTAAGGAGATGACGTAATATTTCTAGGTCCAAATTCTCATGAGCTGTAATGAAGTTTAGGTAAGAAACTAGAAAGAAATCCTCTGCAGTGAAATGTTAATTACCGAAAACCATTCTACAGAGCTGGTAATTATTTGTTTTAAATATGGATATCTTGGCTGATTTTGCAGTTATGCATCTTGTTAGTCAGCCTTGAGCTCAATGTCTTAAATTAGCTTGACATTCATATTCGAATGGCGTCAAATAAAATCTCTGCCGATATGGCTGATAAATCCATTTCAAAACTTAGCGGGAATTCCATCAAAGTGTGTGTTACTGAATTGGAAATGACGAACATTTGAAACTCAGGTAACAGAGAGATTTCTGTGCAATGGTAAATTTTCGATATTCTCAAAGTTTCTAGATTCCATTTTTGACCTAACAAAATTACCAATAACAGTTAAAGTTCCATTACGAACAAAAAAACGTGGTTTACTATTATTTCTTCTCGTTCCACAGTTATGTTGAGTAGTGGTAGGCCGTTTTTTCTGGACCACTGTTGTTCTGAGGCAAGTCTTGATTCGGCGCAAAGAAGAAAAGCGCTAGCCATTGTGTGAATATGAATCGATAATATATGTATATCCTTATCGCAAGTGCTGAGGGTTTCTAGGGCAAAACGCATTTCTGTTCTGATAGTCATTTTCTTTTTCCATTGTTTTTGCAGTTCTTTGTTTCCGGGCAAGATTTTTCCAAAACGTCTAACTAGGCATTCAATGATTACATTTGAATAATTCTCTTCGAAATTTAGGTTCAGTTTTGGTAACAGCTGACCCAAATTGAAAGTTTCGAGAACTTTATCGGCGCGTTTTTAAATCTTGCATGACTGTGTCAATGAGTGGAATGTATGCAGAAACCATGTAAAGGCTTCACAGCTTTGAAATGGGTGATTGTTTCGATAACTCTGACGACCTGATGATCTGGATTTTTTCACTTCAACATCTAATTTTTAGTCATCTGTGTAGAATTTGAAAAAAATTTATTAAAGTGATGATCAGCATGCATTCTTCCTGTGTTCAGTGTTGCAACCAATGTTGTTATGACATTTGATGCCTTCGCAAGGTCGATTGATTCGTTCTGCAGAATCACACTAAGTGGCTGCGTCAGTGACAAAACATCACTGAGATAGAATAATAAATTCATAGAATTGTGACTAGATACTTTGCTTTTACTGCAGTTTTTCTACTTGTATTCTTCCATTCGCTTATTTTTGGCTGTAGTTGAACGATTTCTGGAAGAGTGACTGTAAATTGAAGAACAGCATCACGACTTCGCCAAGAATTGAGCTAAGACAGTGTTACATTTCGGCTTTGAAACTTGGAAAAATTTTGTAACTTCTCTGAATATTTAAGATATCTTTCCAATAAAAGCAATTTGAACGGATTTCGAAATGTTGCTGTTCAATTTATGGGAAAATCATGGTATCATGTTTTGCTTTTGTAAACATACAGACAAATGTGCCAAAGAAACTATATACGTACATACATATGTATGATTGTCCTGCGTAAGCATTGGTTTATTTTGCATGTCGGTATTTAGCAAGAAATAATTTTTAAAAACTTTATTGAAAAATAGACAAATCTGATTTCGATTTTTCATCATATTTGTGGTTCACTGAAAATAATGAATAACTTTTTACTTTTAGGGGGGAACGTGGATCCGCCCCTGGTTGTGGCACTAGTTCTTGGACCTTCCTTCCATGGATGTCTGCATTTTTCGCACAGCTTGCACAGGCGGACGAACAAAAGAACAGATATCCTGATCATTTCAACATGTTGTTAGAATATAAAAATTGCAATAATACAAGAAATTGCATCATAGTTTTCTATATATCGTTACTTTAATTTAATTTCAAGTTTGTTCGAAAAATGGTGCTTCAGAAAAAAATTTACGTCCCCAAGCTCACTCACTCAATAGACTGCTTTGACACTACAGCAGATTAAATATTGTTTTTGAAACTGTAAGGTATACTTCAATCAAAATTTGTATTTCTAGTATTGTGAAGGGGCATATCACATACCATACATGCGTGAAAAAGGTGTCCCAAAATTAACGGATGCTTTAAATTAAATACAAATTTAGCCAAACCTCGAAAACAAGTTCTAAGTGTTTATTACATAATTTTTTTATTTGTCTAATGTTGAGGAGGGTAATAAATAGAAAGTTCTTCTCATTATTACATGTAATATTTTTAACTGTAAGAAATTCTACCAAATTAAATTAATTATTAAGGATATGTCAGTAAATACATTTTACAGCGGCTTCCATGGAATTTGGTTAGATTCCGGAAACATTTATTAGTAATTCGTTTTACGCATCTTCACAGTGTTATCATAAAAAGAGTCATCCAGAAACAAATAATTTATTTTTTATTGTAAAATAAGTTTCAATTGAGTTAAATTAAGTTATGTCAGGTTAAACTTTGTTGGACTACGTAATATAGTAATAAATTTAAAAAAAAAATGTATTTCTGTATTTTTAAAACTTGAACAGAGCTTGCCGAAATTCTCCAGTTATGAGAGCGAATATTTTATAAATTTTACCCTAGTGCGTTTTCTTAAAGCAACTATATTAAAAATTCGATATCTGGTGGGAGTTTTCTCGATATACCGTATGCCAATTTAGAAAACAATTACGATTTATAACAAGTAGAAAATTATTTATAATTCATAATTTTATAATATTCATATGTAAATGTGCAAGAAATGATTACTAAGTTTATATTTTTTATCAAAAATAAAACAGTATTTATTTTGAATATCCGTAATTTAGCGAAACTTTTTTCAGTTTTTTT
>NW_017536630.1:1071223-1079458 GCF_001853355.1 Bactrocera latifrons
AAAGTAAGTATGATACCTTTATTCAGAGAAATAAAATTTTACATATTTTTCAGATTAATTGGTAGATGGCAATCTTAATTGCGATGTTTAGGTGCGCCCCTCCCCCATCATTTTAATAAAGTAAAAAAATTTTAATTTTTTATTGTTCCACTTTTTATAATAGTTTTTGCTTTTTATTTATAGTATCCGCAAAAAACACGTCAAATTCATACTAACCAGACTAGAATACCAAAGTAATTGGTTAGGTATCACTTAAGGACACACCTAACATAAGAGACTAACAAATGGCTGCTTTTGGAAATAAAAAAAAAATTGTAGTTTTCCCTCGGCGTGGATGAAACTTAATAAAACAGCCTCTAACGGGTGATCCAAGCAACTTTCAATAGTCTTTTTTTAAGAGATCACGCGTAAGTCCTAGCAAGCTGTTATGTTGTATGAAAAATATCGCTTTTTTTAGACTTCATTCTAGGCGTGCCTCTGAGGTTAGTTTGAATTGTTATAGTTAAAGTTAGTTTAAGTTGGATTTTGCCAATAAAGCCTGCCTTAAAATGAATCCTATAATTTAATGTGCTCGAAATTCGAAGAAATTCGAAAATGTGCATCATATTGCTTACAAACTACTAAGTATCATATCATACTTTTAATTTAAGCTTTGCGTCATTATATTAGTAATAGTTTATATTATTCGTACTTTTGCCTCACAACTTATGTATTTGTTTAGGATACGTTTTGGTTTTAAATTTTATGAGTTCTGGAACTCAAAATTAATCAGTTTATATGTCTGTATCGCTGATCTTAACGGTAAAACTCTTAAACAACTACGTCCACGACGAAGTACCCTCTCTTTATGGAAACTATTTACTTAAGTTCTTAAGACTTGCTCTTTCAATTCATACAGGCATTGTATTTATCCTTTCCTCTTCGTGAATTTCGCTAACTTCAACTCTTTCCGTCGTCCTCCTTTACATTTACTTTCGTCGTGCTTTTTGCCATAAAATGCACTTTGCTATTACTTTTGTATTGAGTGAAATGACTCCCCAGCGGTTGCAGCTCGTCTCGACGGCAGCAGGTTAATAGCATAAGCAGCTGCAATAACAGAAACAAAAAACGCCAAAAAAAACAAGAACAACTTTAAGACTTGCAACACATACGGACGCTTGCTTGGATTTCGGTTTTTGTGCCGCACGTTGTTGCATACCAACTAACTAAAGACTCAAAGAGCAGAAGCACAAGGCGGCGAGTATTTTCAGTGTCGCCGTCTGGCATTTGCAGTGAGCTGGCAGAGAATTTTCGTACATACTCGTAGTGGACATCGGAGTTGTTAGTTGCATTGCATTTGTGGTGTCGCAATGGTATAATAAAGTGAGAGAGCAAGCTTGTGGTTGTTGCTGTATATATTTTATACATAGAATACTAACGCTTTGTCGTTGTTGTTGTTGTTGCTGCAAAAGCACATAGCGTGACAGCTAAGCGACTTAAGTGGCTTTTAAAGCATTTATGCATACACAAATTATTTTGGCATTTTCGTCAATGACTCGAAAGGAATGTGGTTGCATTTCAAATGTTTCTGAGTCAAGTCCACGAAGTCTTTTGCACCATTTTGTACATGAAAATTGCATGAAAATGTAAATGCAGGTTTCGCAACGCTTACAAAATTGAATATGCATGTTTATACACTGCACCTAACGGTTGTGTGTAATGTCTAAAACTAAATGGGTTAGATATAGGATTAAGTAAGTTGAAGTGTTCAGCAAGTTGAGACCAATTGATCCGGTGAGGTCTGTCGGTTTGTCTGTCCTGTTAAGAAATAATCTTGTGTGACTCTAAATATTGTCCTTTTTAAATGTCTGAATTTATATTACGTTGGAGAGAATTATCGGATCGGACTAAAATTTTTTTCGCCACGACATTTTCCTATCAATTAAATATTCATATCATCGTCCATTAGGTAGACTTTTCTATATACTATACATATATCTTATGAAATGAGAGGTGGATCTTAGCAAAGCAAGTTTCTACCAGAATTCAAGGCTAAAAAATTGGTCAACGTTTTCTCTAGTCTCCATTTACTTGAAATAGATTTCTGTTCTTTCCCTTAACGCTACAATATCTATCATAGAAAATATGTGAGGTGAGTGACGGTGAATATGTTCATAATAAAGATGCTCTGCACCGAAGATATTTAAAATAATTCTTCTATTGTATATATATTTTACGTAAAATACGTTGAGCTGCATCCTTCTATTGCTGGCTTGAAAACGTTACGTAGTGAGTTACCGTACCAACCGACTGATTTGGATAGACATGTTTTGAAAACCTCTATTTCGTTAGAAACCATGTATCTCTTTATACCGAAAAAACATTCTTGAACATAGACATTTTGTATCGAAAATTCAATTCTATTCCTATTCCAATTATTTGATGGCATTAATAGCAAATGATGATCCATGGAACGCCAAACGGAAGAAACCATCGTTAGACTACCCGAAATGCAAGAGAAAACGGGTTTCAAAAGAATTTTTTACTATCTTATTAATTTCTACAACACCTTTAGAAATCCTAAATTTTCAAATTAATCCGAGGAATAGTTTCGGAAATACAGCCTTGAGAACAGCTCCGATGTTTCGATCTGAACAATTTTTTCGGAGATTGTAGCGATGCCGTGGGTAATAAGCTACTCTAAATTTCGTGAAAATAACTCCTCAGAAACTGAAAAACTAGCAAGTTTATATACATACTGACTTGGCTAAATTGGTTCAGCTCGTCATGCTGATTATTTGTATATATAATTTATGGGAGTCCCAACGTTTTCTTACGAGTGTTGCAAACATAGTAACAAATAGGATGCATATAGTGTATTCTCTGTACGTAAATAAGAAATAGTAGAAGATTGTCTTTGGCAAAGATAGACGGTAGGTAAATAGGAGTGCAACCCTGTTGTCTTTCGGGTTCAATTAGCACTGGCTGTGCCATTTTTATGCACTAATTGAAGACCTTATATATTTGCTATCACGTGTCACCTTCTCTTTCAAACCATTTTGAGGTTTCGATTAAGCTACTTAGGTGTGATGAGCTGATTGATGGATTCCAATTGTTCTGTGTGATAAAGTGGATAATTGTTTCCTTGTTCCCTGATATTTCGCAGCCTCGGCTTCTCCAAATGGCCAGTGCCCTGCTACAGTAGCTGTCACTCTATAGAGACCTTTCCTAGACCTATTTAATAAGTCGTTAGTTCTTTTCTTCTCACATATTGGTCATAACTGTTTAGTTATATTATCGTATATATATCGTGACGATAGGCGGCAAACTCAGTATTTTTTTGAATAAAATTAATAATATTAAACTGAATACTACATTAAAAAAAAAAAAAAAAATCCGAGAGTAATTAAAACTTCGATTTGCCCCTTATTTTCATTCTATGTCGCCCATAAAGTGCCAATGACTTTTCTCTTCTTTGACTCAATAATTGTTTTAATTAGTACTTGAGTAGGGATACTTATTTATGTATGAAGTATGAAATAACGGAGCATGGGAGCTTTCGCGTTCACAATTGTTTCAACGAAATCTCATAAGCTTGGTGTTTATTTAGGACAGTTGCAAGTATAAAACGAAAAAATATTTCATCTTTCTACCATCAAAAAATTTTTACCGAAACGTTTCAATTGATGAAACAAATTTATGAGGATGATTGCTTATCCCGTAGCAGAGTTCACAAGTGGTTTTAATGTTTTCAAATTGGTCGTGAGGACATAAATGACGATCAACATGTGGGCCAATCGAAATTAGTGATCACCGGAAATTCCACACCGTGCCGAGCCGATTAGCCGAAATCATCATTGATACTCGTGGAAATGGAATTGAACTTCTCCAAAACATCGATTTATCACCTTTTGACCGTTATTTGACCAAAAATCACATTTATCACTCCACGTATTCACCTGATATGGCACCATGCGTCATGACGTCTTCCTTTTCGGAAAATGCATTTGCCCATGAAATGAAAGCGTTATGCAGACGTAGAGGCCATTTAAAAGGCTTGCACCGACATATTGGCAGCCATACCAGACAACGAGCTAAAACGAGCTTCGACATGCTTTTGAACCATGCAAAATGTATATATACATTTTTTTGATTTTGCTAAAAAAAACCATTTGTTCTGTTTTTTGATAAAAGTTTACTAAAATTCTTAATAATCTTATTTACTGAGCATAAAATGGGGCTCTTTATGTTTGCTTAAACATACCAAATGATCTTTAAGGTTTATGCTTTTGATCTTCAGTTCAGTAGAACATATTCGAATTAGATATTTGATAGTCTTTAGTAAGATATAATATTATTAGAATATAACTTGTACTTGTTGTTAAAAAAAAAAACTTTTCTCTGTAGTTTAAAAAACACTACTTAGTATAATGCCGATATTCTGTCTGTCAGCATTGTCTTATTTCACTACATTCAGTAAATTCACTAAATTGAATCATTGACCTATATTTTAGCGTACTAGATAGCGAAAGTAAGTATTTAAAAAAAAAAAAATATTTTTATTTTCATTATTTATTATTTATCTCCTTATTCTATTACCGCTTGCTAACAAATGTCTTTGCACATAACCGTAAAATACCCATTTGCAACACAAAAGAAATATGAGGTTTTAATTCCATTCCAGGTCTCAGCATAGCGAAAGATCTTCTTAAACGTATTCTGTTCGTACAACAGCACTTCCCATAATAACATTCCATTTTGTTTCAAAATGATTTCATATCAAGCAATTTTATAAAGGATTAGTTTTCTTTAGAATATTCTACCCTCCGAGAGTATATATATTTACATGATAGTTCTGAGTAGTTCTTTCAAAACACCTAATTTACTATCCTAATAAGGTAATTTGCCTAACCAACTAAGACTTACTTATTTTTCAGTAAGTTTTTTAAGTCATTATAATTTTTGTTTGTTAGTTTTTATCTTTTTAAATTAGGAGCAATTGTAAAATAATAAAAAAAAGAAAATATTATATCTTCGAACCCTGTGAGAAAATTTTATACATTTCTAATAATGGCAAAAGATCGCACTTGGGGTTAGGCAATACCAGATGGGAGTTGAGTTTAATTTGAAGATCGTTGTAGCATAAATTATGCAGTCTGAATTGAAATAAACCTAAAGAAAATCTTAGCAAATCTTCTACGTGTATATTTGGGAAAAAAGGTTTAAAAAATATTTGCCTTCAATATTATTTGCCTGCTTGGCAATACGTTTGTAATAGATACGCGGGCAGAAAAAAATAATTTGTAGCAAGTTTTAGTAAGTAGGAATGTTTTACTCGAAAATTTTTTTTGGAGAGAGCTTAAATAAAGTTAATGACTATATGGTCATTTGAAATGCAGAACAATGTGTCGTCAAAAATTCGAAATTGAGTTTTTGGTTGCTTACGAATCACTATATCAATGTATTATAAAATTTTAAGCTGTAAGAAATAACCAACATATAACCAATTTATAACCGACATATAACTAATATATAATCAAAATATAACCACTTTATAACCAATATATCAATATGTATGGTTTCTATTATATCGTTTTTGCTTCGCCTGTAAACTTTTGAAAAGTAATGTTACGTTAGTTTGCATTTTAGGTAACGATATTTACTATAGTATGGAAGAGGTAAAGAGTATATTATGATTCAATAACTGTTGGAATAGTCGGAGAAACTTTTCATACACAGTGTAAAGACTCCAACATGTCACCAAGAAAAATAGCACAAAAGATATAACATAAGCCGTTCACATATATACATATTATATTAGTACATACATATATTACGTATATTCCCGTTAAATAACCTTTGCGATACTTGTTGATTCAATGTACTTTTTTTTTTAAATTTATTATTAAGAAATTAAAAACTAATTCAAATAGCACTTAAATTTTTAGAGACAATCAAATATGATGTTTCGTAAGCCACTGTCACATTATTGCCACAAGAAAAATTGCTTGCCAACAACTGCTGTGACATTGCAAATATAATTTTCAAATTCCAACACAAATAACGCCTTACATTTATACACCAACTCGGTTAACACTTTCACTTTGTTGGTATGTGTATTGGCATGCACGCTTGCCCGCCCGACCGGAAATGCACAAATGGCGCCGGAAGCGCACACAAAATTGCGGCGAACACCTCGTAATTCAACGTCGCTGTGCAAGCAAATAAGAATGCCGGCAAATATTTATGACGCTGGCATGGATTGTGGCACTGTTAGCAAATTGTTGCGTTTTCACTGTAACACAATTTCGTTTCGTGTTTCTAATTTCGCATTTGCAGCAAGTGAAATTATTATTTTTGTAATTTCATAAATTATTTAAATGTTTGCTATCATATACATACTGTTTTTATTATTCTCACAAATATTGTAGGATTTTAATAATTTTTCCTTTGGTCAGATCGTTATTATGCGCTCAGACACAATATTCTGACTCTAAAGTTTCATTTGGTCTACACAAAATCTTATTTATTTAAAATTTTTTTTTTGATATTTTATATTTTATCTAAGCAATTGGCTTTCAAAATTATTGCAGTTTTTTTCTCAGCGTATTGTTGCCATTAATACCGCTTGACTCCACCATTTCTTGCATCACCATACACTTGCAACACTATACACGTTTATCTGCAACAAACTTTTCCCACCAGCATCATAACACTATACACTTGCACTCGCTTCTACGACGTCTCTGTTTGAAAAGCACTTCATTTTTCACCAGTTCGAAACTCCCTTTTCACATATATTTTTCATTTATTGACCGGAAAAAAAGCGTCTGCGGCTTTTGCAAAATGTACACTACATTGCATTTGTAGCGTGGTTTTTTTTTCTTGTTTTTACCGCATAGTTAAATACATTTAGCGCGCTCGCTGGTTGTACCGTTATTTTGGTCGTTCGGAGGAAACGTTCCCGTCCAATGCTAATACCGACACAAGACTGAATCGAGACCATTGGTGGAAAATTAGTTTTTCCTCGTTTGCGGCGCGCGAATGCCACAACGATTACACTACCGTTAGCAGAACAACAACAACAGCCAACTGGCACTCGTTTGTTACGAAGCTATTGTTGTCTAACTACTGCCACAGTGCCGAATGCCAAAGCACGACTTCGTATTCGACAATTGTCGTAGTTAATTTCGAAAAGCAAAGGCACAACGTGGTGTATGAGTAACGACGCGTGGTGAGCGCGAGAGCTAACTTGTGAAGCGTGCATTGCCGCTCTCAGTTCATTTTTATTTTGTTTATTTCGGTGTCAACGCATATGTTCACGTTTTGTTTGGCGAGTGTTACAGCGGAGTTCCGCTTGCTTCCTGTTGGTAGCACACGCACACGCACTCATACATGCATATAAGCATTTATGCTGCCATCGTCTGATAAGACATATGCTGATAAGGATGAATTGTGGACTTCGTGTATATGTTTGCGTGTGTGTGTGGGCAGTGTATGATGTAGGTTAATTTTCTTTAATTAATATTTAAATATGTTGATCCTTTTTGTACCGAAAACAAAAGATTCAAATAATTAATGTTGTCGGTTAAGAAATATATCCATAAATGTACCAATGTATGTATAGTATAAAGGACACCTAATATTACAGTGTAGAGGAGAAGATTTTTGGTAATAAAAAAATACATTGCAGAACTTTTAAGAACATACAGTGAAATTATAATTTTTTTTTTCGAGTTACAAGCAATGTGTTATAGCTGTAATTAAAATCACTACTGCAATGATTCCGGAATTTATCGCAGATTAAACCTAAACCACATTCTATACAAAAAGGCGGCGAACACCTCGCGAACAAAGATCCACGGTTGACAAAATAGCGGTGCTAAAAAAATTATGACTTTTACCCAACATTCTGGTCAGTTTTTGGGACGAAAAAATTCGATTTTTGATGGATAAGATAAGAAATTATTTTTTGCTGAGTTTTCACTGAAACAAATTTAAAAAAGTAGTTTCGAGCAAAACACATTTAAAGTTTGCTGACGAAGCTGCCTAACTCAACAGTTACATATCTGAAGGCTTTCATTAAAAAAAATATTTTAGAATGTATTTATCCAATTATGAAAAAAAAAAACATTTACAAAAGGTGAGCTCTTTAATATTTCTTCTATCTCGAGGACCGTCAAGATATATGTATTGGATAATGGTGCTATTTTAAGTTATAATATATACATATACTATATACACTAAGGTTATTCA
>NW_017536630.1:1079628-1086004 GCF_001853355.1 Bactrocera latifrons
TTGAATCACTTAATAGCTTAATCGAAAAACCATATGAGACCATTTTTATAGAGCAGTAACTTTCCTACAAAAACATGCGTTTCATCATGCGTAATATTTTTTTTCATTGAGTTATAAAATTCATAAGAAATAAAAATTTTTCCAAAACATAATCAAATTTCAACCGTTAATATCTTTGAAACGGTTGGCTTTACGAAAAAATCGGAAATCATTTTCTGTAGAGCATTCAATTTGATACAAAATCTTAGGAACAAAATATTTTTTGAAGTTGTTGGAAGCGAGATATAAACTTTTCTATCCGATAATTAGAAAAAATATAAAACTGTAAGTAGTAGGACCTTCCCGTTACAATTAAGAACTCATTCTTGGAGAGGCTTCCTTTGAGTTGTCTAGGAGCCTATTTTTCGAGTACCAAACGAAAAAAAAATCAAAATTTCAAAAAAAAAATTTTTTTTTTTTTTTTTTTTTGAATCACTCTAAGGTATACATATGTATATACAGCTTGTTTTAACTGGCTGATGAGTATAATGATAAAGACTTTTAATATACCGTTATTTATATTCCTAAAAGTCTTGCATTGTTCGTGTTACTCTACTTACTAATAAATTCGCTCGGTTTTGTAGCTGTCAAGTGAAATTTCTTTTATTTTATCCCTAAATAGTAAAAGCGTTGCGATATAGAGGATGAATTAAGTGCAACAGCTAATTAGAAACAGTTGTTTAAAGAATTAAAATTCCTCAAGGGGATAATTTTTATTAATAATATTATTGATTTCTGGTAAGTAGCGGATGTACACCCCCTCTACGTTTTTGACCTTCAGTCTCGAAAGACGTACAAACAATTTCGAAACAGGTCAAATGCTTAAAAAAGTTCTTTTGAATGTCCTTCAGCATATACAGAATTTTAAAACCGGAGAAACTTCAACGGAAATATATCGCAGAATTACGACCATTTCCCGAGGAGACCCAAAAAAAGAGTTCAATTGTCATTGTACATAAAATTCAAGATGAATATAATGTCCAAATATCAAAGAAAACAATTGCCCAGCGTTTAGTCAAGCTTGGGTTTCACGGCAGGGCAGCACACAGAAAACCACTTCTTACTAAAATTCATAGTAAAAAACAAGTAGATTTTCCAACGTTCATTAATCGTGGACAACAAATGAATGGAAGTATGTTATTTGGAGCGAAGTAACCAAAATAAAACGCATAGATCCTGATGGTCGAAGGTAGATAGATTGCCAACCACTTTATCAAGAATTTGATCCTTGCTATTATTCACGCGTAGTGAAGCATGGTGGAGGTTCAATGATGGTGTGGGAATTTTATTCCTAGAATTATGTAGGTCCGCTCCAAATGATTGATGGAACTTTAAATAAGGAGAAATACGTCAACATCCTAAAAAAGTGCCATTCTGCCATGGCATCATCACATATTCATAAAGTTGGCTTTTCAAACTTTAAAAATTCCCCCGACAAAATTATTATTTTCAGAAATATTTTATTTTGATTGAAAAAATTTCAAATTTCCAATCAATATGTTTAATCGCCTAATTGAGATAATCAAATTTTGTTAAATTTTTAAAGTTTGAAAAGTGTACTTTCTGAATATGTGTTGATTATTTTTGAGAAACGAAAATTAGTTGGCGAAATTTTTGTTTCAATGAAAAAACGAAAATTCCTATGTTAAATGTATGGGATCCTAAAAAAAATAAATTAGCGATCCCTTAGAGTTAAGCTGCATTCGCCTAGCTTGGGGAGCAGTTTTTGGTTGTCAATAACTAACATTTGAGGTGGTGAGAGTTGAAAAAAAAAATTCAAAATTTTTTGTTGAAGCACCCTAATATGTATATATATATGGTTTAGTTATTAAAATTGTGAGTCTTCCCATGTTGAGTATGCTATCTTATGAATAGACAGCGAATTTCTAATACCAGTTTAATTTATTATAAATTCTCGAAAATTTGAAATCAAATACACATACATACATATACACTTACTCACACATAAGTAAGCCACTAGATCAAAAATTGTTTACTATATCTATTAAATTTATTGTTGAAGGAAAATAAAATTGGCTTTTGATATATTTTCGAAGTGACAGCTTGCTTACATAAACTATAAAGGAAGAAATTGATATAAAATATAAATATAAAGCCAAATTATTTCGCTCAGTACTATTTTTCTTTGGTAATAAATTTAAGTCTTCTGAAAAAGTACCGCTTGTCGGTCAAAAATGAATCGAGCTACTTTTGAAGTGAAAGGTTTTTCATTGAGGGTATTTCGTATCGACTGAAACAATTACTGGTCAGAAGTAGCACAGGCGAATAAAGCAAATCAATATGCTGTTTTTCAAGCAGTTTTCGACCGGCAACATGATGCCGGGCGTTCTCTTAATGGAAAAATGTTGCCTCGGATGTAATTGCGAGTTATGGGTGTTTTTCGGCAATTGCTCGCTTCAATTTTTCGGTAGCATTGTCCATTAATGGTTGTACCTGGTTTTAAAATCTCATAACACACCAGCTCTTCTAAAGCCACCAAATACGAGTACAGAGCACTATCTTGGCATCATGGATATCCGACATTGATTTGACGGGTTGACTCTAGCACACATTTCACATATGTTTCTTTTTTTAGTTTAAGGTTTTTGCAATGGATCCACTTTCCATCATCAGTAATAATTCGATACATAAACGACTTATTTTTGTAGCGGTGAAGCATCATTTCTGACATGCAAAATTGTCTTTCAACATTTTTTTGGCTTCAACTGATGATTCCACTGATTCGACACCCTTTGTCCTAGCTTTTCAATATATCCGGCTACATTTAAACATTTTTAAATGTCTGCTTGATCGACTACCAAACATTCTGGGAGCTCACTCTTCATCGATTAGTGGTTTCAATTCAATTCATAAAGTTTGACATATTTGAGTGAAATCTAGTGCAGCTTTCTTTAAAATTTTTTGCCATATACGAGTACTAACATTTACAATATACCTATGCTATCTGATAATTCTCACCGAACTAATTTCTGTTAGCTTGACCTATAGTATTACTTACAACTCTACATATGATCTACTACTGACTTCTATTAATTTTGGTAAATTCACTGAATAAATTATTATTTTATTCATTAGATTATGCCTTCAGACTTTAGTATCTCATCCACCGTATTCGACACATTAGGGGTGATCGGTGTAGTTTAATGAATATTGTATGTTTCCCAGATTGCAAAGCACCTTACTAGCAAAATATTTCCCTTAAATGAGATTGTGAAGAAAAATAAAATAAAAATAAATGCCCACTTCGAAGACCTCGAAGATTTAAAATAGCTGACAGACACGTATTGAACAGTTGGAGGACCGTTACAATCAAGAACATTTTTTTTCTTCAGTAAGAGAATTATTACGAGTTATTCCATAAGAGTAAGGTTTTTGTTTGCCTTTGCGATATGAAAGCAATAAAGTAAGAGTATGATTCGTCATGGTATGAAATAATTCTTATAAGAAAAATATAAAAATTAAATAAATATTATTTGGAACTAGTAAGAAGGGCTATGTTCGGGTGTAACCAAGCATTTCAGACTCTCCCAACTCGCCAGGCCCAAAGACAGAGTAATAGTAATTTAAGGTGCAAAACGTTAACCAGTAGATCGGAATCCAATCAACTTTTAATATGTATATATAACTCAAAAGGTACACTGACCGCCATACTTTGTAAGCTATGTTAGATATGTACTATATGGATTTTGAATTTGGATAATTTGTAGACCAGCTTCACATATTTTTTTTATTTAACTATAGTATGTCCAATATTATTCGGTCAGTTAATTTTGACGAAAGATTGAAGATCTCATATTAGGTATTTAAGAGATAGTGTTAACCCGATTTCATCTCTTTTTTTTTTTTTTTGCCAATACTACATGCAATTAACAGACCACCGGCTAATAAACTCAGCCGGGTGTTCGAAAATCCGAATAGTAGTTATATGAGGGCTAGGTAAAGTTTTTCGCCTCATGATGCACAATACGCTCGCTTAATTTTATTAATATATCTAACATTTTGGAAAGTCTTAGTTAAGGTATTTGGAGGCTAAAGAAAGTATTAATCCGATTCAACCATATTTTATCACACATACATAATATTATCATAATGCTACTTTCTCTTAATTTAGTTATTCATGTACTCCACTCGACCGATATTTTCGGTAAAAAGTCAACGATAGGCTCTGGGATCCAAATATTCGGTACAGGGGCTTGAACTGTTTTGTATCCATACCTCAAAAGCATTATTCGTGCAAAGTTTTATCACGTTATAATAATTCTTGCTGATCATTAATATACATTCTTATATATAATTCGCTTAGTTTTAGGTGATACGTACAACCTGTAATTCAACAAAACTTTTTACTCTATAGCAACATATTGTAAGAGTACAAAAATAATTATGAAACATGATTTTTTTTCCCCATTTCTTAATAATTGTTACGGTCTCTAGTTCGTAGTAATTGAATTGACCGCAATCTATTATTCCGTTACTTCGTAACATTCAAAATTTGCTATCCACAATTCATTCATTCATTCGCTCACTCTCTTCCAAAGCTATTATGTATTATACTCAACAGCCAAAACCAGTGAGAACTCACATTTTCGAGCATAAATTTGGAGCGAGAGAGAGAATGAGTTTGCGAGAATATGGCATTATGCATTTTCTGTGCTAGAATTCCCAACTGAAATGCGTTTATCGTCACAACACATTAAAGGAAATATATTAATAGCTTGGCAGTATGATTTTGCATGATTTGGGGATTCGTTGCTTTACTGGTTTAATGCACTTGTTCATTAACTACTCACTTGCAAATATTTCCGGGTTTTGTGGATTGTGAATTCGAAATTCGGGTTACTGATGGGTCAGTGAAATTGGTGGCAATAATAAATCAAAATGGTATTCAATTTGCAGAAAGGAAAATATATATTATTTATTGCAAATGAAAACGCAATTTCGTTAGATAAATATTTACAGAAAATCGTTATTGAAACTTGAACAGGAAATCGCTATCTAATTATGTAGACAAATAAGGGATTTTAATCAAAAACTAACTTGTAACTCTGTATAGTATTAGATAAGGGTTTTCCAGTTCTTATTTATTAACGATCTATAATGGTAAATTTCTACTCTTTCAGCGAGTGAACGAATCGAGTGAGTTTCCTTTTGTAAATTTTATTTAAAATTAGCAGGCTGCCAAGCTTTTTGGCATTCACTAAAGACCTCTTAGAGTTTCAACGATGATAGTAAAAGAATTAAGAACGAATCATATCATAGTGGAGCAAATATCTTATTTCACAATAAACCACCAATGTACTTCAAGAAAAAATTATATTTCTGACAACTGTGAAGCAGTTGAACTAGCCAGATCAGGACCCATCCAACAATTAGTTGCCAATAAAGATGGAATATTATTATATAATCTGGCCAGACCCATTCGATCTTTAAATGTATGTAGATCTTTTATTTTTAATATCTGAGGCTTCTTAGTCCATGATTTCCTAAAATGTAGTGTGCTAAACACAATGAAGTAGCAAAATTAAGATTTTTGCTATATTTGTTATAAAAATAATAATTTTAAACTAATTTCGTTTATTAAGCTCACATGGGTCTGTGCAGACCCATATAAGCTTCTCATGTAAATTGGTTAACCGTTAGGTGTAAACAACTAAACTGTTAGCGGAGGCAACGGTAGAGATAATTTTTTGAAATTTGAAATTTGACAATTGAAGTGAACACGTGTTTTTTAATTAGTGGGAAGTATTTTTTTTAAATAAAATGGAACAAGTAAATATGGATGAAGTTGATGTGTTGACGCGTTTGCTTCATAAGCTAAACGCAGCAAATGTGAGTCCGGAAGAATGTCAGCGACTTCAGGCACAAATTGAAGAAATTATGGGACAGGAGTCCGATCCATTTGAAACAAGTGGCGACGTAGAAGATGATGAATATTTTCCAGATGAAGATGACTTCGGTGAAGCATCAGATATAGAACAGGAAATCGAGTTAGAGGCTGTTCTGGATGAAAACCATGATGATATTGAGGATTTGTATAGAGAAGCTATCGCCCTTGAGGCTTCAACTACAATGGAATCATGCAGCACATCTATTACCCAGGGTCTTATATACAGGTCGAAAGATGGTACAATTTTTTTTCAACATACAACTTGGCAGAAATGTTGATGAATCGTAGAGTGGCTTTTGTCGGTACCGTAAGAAAAAATAAGACCTTCATTCCGCATGAACTGCTTAACCCGAAGCGTGATGTTAAAAGCACTTTATTTTGTTATCACAATAATAATATCGGTCTGTGCTCGTATATGGCAAAGCCGAA
>NW_017536630.1:1086629-1142285 GCF_001853355.1 Bactrocera latifrons
GCGACGTAAAACTCGTTATAACTGCAGCAAATGTAATCGTCCCATATGTCTTAATGAACATTCCATGCAACTATATAGTTGTAAACCCAATTGCTCTTCATAATTAATACTAATCCGTTCAAATAAATAAATAAAATCATTTTTAAAACCGTATTTCTTACATTATTTTTATGGGTCTGGGCAGACCCTTATGATGCACTTACCGCATCAAAAGACACCGAACATCGGAGGGCTAAAAGGCACACGTGGCACGAATGAAATACTGGGTCAGACATGTCGACTATTAAAATTCAAAAGGAGGAGCGCTAACAGGTCACTTTATTGACAGAGATATCAGTAGACTAGGGATACAACGACTATTACGAGCATAGAATCTAACAAGGAGTACAAGAAGAACGCTTTCTATGCGAATGCACGGCTTTCTGTAAAGAGTTTCTTGGCGTTGCTTCGAACACATATATATTTTTTGGAAAATATGAACTTGTGGTGCGTAATTGGATATTAGTCACCGTGGTTTCAGGCACTTAGATGCGATCACAGGTTGTTGTGTTTTTGTTTTCTCACTTCGAAGGTGGACTAGGCGGACAACAATTTTAGATGGCTTACGGTGTTGCTATTCAAACTGACATTCAGGGGAGAGTTGACATAAAACATTGCTTTGAAAATGCCAGCCAGTCACTTGCAATTTTGAATATAAATTTCATCTAGTTAACACTACAATGCAATATTGAAGAGTATTCCGCTCGATATTATATTCAACATGCAATATTCGAAACAGGCCAGTATTCAAATGGATTAGTGTCCAAAATTTTAAACGATATTAAGCAGAGTACCACAAGACTTTGACATAAAGGTGTTAGCAAGTATAGCATTCGATTACCTAGCTTTGACCGAGAGGCTTTATAAAATTCATAATAACAAAGGTGTCAAAAATGTGTATCTATTATGCTTATTTCGAAAAGCAAATTACTTTGTTTTAAAACCGGCTGAGGTAACCCTAGGAGCTATTTTGGAACTTAGGCGGTTACAGCGATTTTAGACCGCAATGTAGTGATCTATAGATATACGTTCATAATATCTGACAATAGCCTCTACGTAAAAGGATTTTTTGTTCGCCCAAGAATAACCATCTCGGCTGGTTTGCCCTATAACTATATATACCAACTATATTAAGAATGCTATATACCGCTATAACCAGAAGAAAACACATTTACTATTTTATTATATCTATGTATATAAATAAAAATGAATCGCCAAAATGTATGTACGCTCATAACTTTCATACGACTGAACCAAATTTGATAATTCTTTTTTTCATGTGGCCGTTGAGGTTCAAGGATGGTTTTTACGGCAAGAAAATTTCGAATAATTTCCGGGAAACATCAAACACAGCACTTTGCTTTTTCCCATATAAACGAACGATTGTTTGTTTGTTTGTAACGCTAAGAGGACGGCTGCAGCAATCTTGATGAAATTTTCTGAGGTTATTCGTTGTGGATCGGGGAAGGTTTAAAAATAAAAATACCTTATAATTTTTATGAGGAAAGGCGGAAAATTGGATAGTTCCAAAAAGTAACTCTTTACATACACATTTTTTTTTTAAATTTTTGTTTATTTTGTTTTTCAATATTTTGGTTTTTGAATTATTTGAATCGTTCAATTTCGGTTGCTTGCCTGTTTATTCCGGCTATTAAAAAGAAAAATGATTGAAAATTATTCAGAGAAAACTTTATGTGTGTTACAAGTAAAGTGATCAATTGCAGATTGAAATTTGTTACGAAGCCACGAAGAGGTCGCCCTAATATCGGTCGGCGTTCTTTCATCAATCGATCGTCACGATGTCATAGCACAACTTTTCAGACAACAGATACGACGTTTGATGGTGCTGTTGGATGCTAGATATACTCAGTTGAGTGGCAGAAGAGAGGTTTGCCGCTCGTCACTTTCTACTTTGGATGGTGGTTACACCAGATCAAATTGATGAAATCATTTCTGCGGATATTCCTAATGCAGAGAAAGATCCAGTATTATTCGAAGTGGCGAAAACCAATATGCTTCATGGACCATACAATCCCACTTCGGTTTGTATGTCTGACAATAAATGCACGAAATACTATCCACGTGCTTCTCTTTCGAAAACACTAACTAGAAATAATATACATCAATTCCATCGCGTAGCTCACCAGATAACAATGGTAGAACATTCAGCATTCAATTTAGAAGAGTGAATATAGAAGTTGACAACACATGGATCATACTATATTCACCACTAATTCACATTCAAAACTCATATTAATGTTGAGTATTGTAGTTGGTGTAATCAAAAAATAGGTTTGTAAGTACGTCACTAAAGGAAGCAACATGGCGGTTATTGGTCTTGAACGAGATGAGATCAGCAAGTATCAAATGGTCGATACGTGCAATAAAGCGCTTTGTAGGATATTTACTTTTGCAATTCATGAACATTTTCCGACCGTTGTGCGTCTCGCAGTTAATTGGGAGAATGGCCAAAGAGTATATTTCTCTTCAGAGAATACAGTACAGCCAGTGGAAATACCACCAGCAACAAAATTAACATTTACGAGTTTTTGGTCAACTATCATCAGTGATCCGTATGCTAGAACATGCTCTATTCGGAAATGCCTTGCATACATGGAATGCATCGTCGAAGAAATAGTTACGCAGAAAGGAAGGCAAACCAGTAGATTGACATCCAGATGTGTTCTCAACTAATTCCTTAAGACGAATTTATACAATACACCCGTAAAATTATGATGGTTTCTACCTTCCATTAATCTTCTCAGTTCAACTTCATTTGAGTCATTGCGAACTGTGAGTGTGGTGCAAGTTTTGGAGAAGTAAGCCAGTAAGCCATTTTACACCACTTCGTTAAAAATTGGAAATGGGTCAATTCTGGTTGATACTTCCGGTGGTTTGATATCAATTCCATCTGCCGTTTATCAATTTACGAAAGATCAACTCATCACGAATGCTGATCCGAACATTGGCCAAATTATCGTAACTACGATTCCTTAAGTGCACGCGCAATGCTAGCTGCCAAAAATACCGATGTTGTTGACTTAAACTGGAAGATTCATAGTCAAATTCCGGGAGACTTGCGCTCATACAAATCGATCGATCGTCTTGACAATAAAAACGGCGCTGTGAATTATCCAGTGAAATATCTAAATTCTTTGTAGAGGCTTGGTATGTCACCGCATCATTTGCGTCTCAAAGTTGGATCTGTCATTATTATGTTTCGCAATTTTCTTGCACCGAAACTGTGCAATGGAAACCGACTGATTGTGACGCACCTATCGAATACAAGTGGACATAATGCTTGATTCTACGAATTTCTTTGAGTTCCAATGATTTGCGTTCAAACGTATTCCGCTTCCAGTGAAAATCGCATTTGAGGTGACGATCAACAGGACAAGTTTGGAAGTGCTATGCCTTTCACACGGTCAGATATACGTGGCGTGTTCACGAGTTTGAAAACCATCTTTTCTGTACACCGATATTATTCACAACATTTTCATGAATGCTTGTAGATCTTATTGTATATAAAGTTACCATTATCGTTTTGATTTAGAATTAATATCATAGAGTAAAGATATATAATCATAATCTGCCAAGCAATATAAAGCATACAAGTAGAAACTGACACAACGTTTACGCTGTCTTCGTAATGCTACAAATTATTTCTCAAATTCTGTTATACGAGTAAAACAACAATACAGATAGTTGGAACTAAAGCAACAAAAATATTCAATTTAGTTCTACAAGAATGCTAGAAATTATTTTTCATTTAATAATCACTAACTTTTCAACAAATGCTTATGACCCAATTCACTTTGCTGCGACGTCTTCTCAACAAAACTCACACAAAAATGCTATAATGCAACACAGCTCTTCATTTCTGTAAATAAAGGGGTTAAAGCTAGGGCAAAAGTGTACTAGGAAGGTGTTTTAATTGGCATGATAAAGGTGGAGCCTGCTTCAGAAGATTCAAAAAATCGATTTTTTTTTTTTTTTTTGCATAAATTTCTTTAAAAATAATCTAAGAATATGTCCCCAAAATTTTTCCAAGCTAGAAGGGAAAGAGGGTCCGTGCATCTAGCACATATATATACGCGCCTGGACAGAAAACGAAAACTTTGGAGCGCGATTTCGCGGTTTTTCATTTGAACGATTCTTCTAAATTGGAGGTCAGAATAGAAAAAAACCTAACCATCGTATGGAATCGGGACAAAGTTTATTATCTTTGTCATAAAATCATAATATATTTAAGCTACAAAAAAAAAAATAAAACAAAATAAAAATAAAAAAAAGGCAAGCTAACATACATCTAAATAACGTAAAATAAATTTTTTTTTGTCGAAAATACTTTTTTTTAATACATAAAAAATTTGTACAATTTCAAACCTTTTTTGGAATTTTTTTTAGTTTCCCTACAAGATAGATATTGCGACCTGCAAAATATTTGTGTATGACATCTAAATATATAAAAATAAACCCTAGAAGTTTCGCTTTAATCAATTATTTCTTTCCCTCCCAAAAAAATCCTCAAAAAAAATAAATTTTTTGAAGCCTCTAAAGCTGACTCCCCCATTATCGATGACTCCCCCACATTCGATGGATAGAATTGTGTGTTCCAACAAGATTCTGCTTCAGCACACATGACAAAAAGTACTCATTAGTGGCTTAACAACAGCATTAGCACTTTCATTGGACTACATTTTTTGGCATCTTATACACTATAGAAATTTGGAAACTTTCAAGAAGCATTGACTTAAGCTGCGAGGTCAATACCAATAGAAACATTGCGTGCTGCTCGTCATTTGATAATCATTTAAGGACATGTGTGAAAGCAAAGTCTAATAAAATTTTGTACATCCCTCACGTAATGTATTAATTATTAAATAAAATTAATTTGATAAAAAATAGTATTGTATTGTGTAAGTATTTATGTACATGTATAAAATAATTTAACGTTTACACTACAGTAATTTATAGCAACGTTAGAGCGTTTTCTAAATATATTTATTCCAAAAATCATTTTCAAATTCGAGCAAATGCATTTAAAATATATCCTCTTGTTTATTTAAGAAGCAAGTTTCCAGTATCCAGTGACATTGGTTTGGTCAATTGAAAAGTTTACTGTAAACAATTCTGTGCTTCCTGTTTGCTTTTTCTTTCACTTTTTTGTTTTGTTTGACTCCTTGTTGGCTCCGAATGTGTATTTACTTTAAATTTGCTGTTGCTCTTATTTTGGACCACATGCTCTATTTTTATTTCAACTACTAAGCAAATAAATACTTTCAAACAGTCGCTTGGAAGTTCCCTAAATACATTTTAATGCGCTTTGAAATGGATCTGACTCAAGCATGTCATAACTTTTTCTGCATGCAGCAGGTGGGCAGTGCGGACAGAAGTTGTCTCAGTTTGAGAATTTCGTCACAGAAAAAGTACTGCAAAAGATTACTGTCATTTTCCGCCAAAGCAAATATATAAACAAAATAATAATAAATAGTAGTTAGTTGACAAATATGCCAGGGAGCAGTCAACTATGACTCTGGACTGTGGAACTATACATGAGTTTATCTCAAAGTGCATGACTCATATCCAGCGCAGACTCAGCTTAATAAAATGAACAAGATATACGGAACACAAGTTAATTTGGTGAAGGAAGAATAAAGTGATTTTGTATATGTGAGTTTAGAATATGATGTCATGTTAAAATAAGAAGACATTTTTATATCAAAATTTGTCATACGAAATACAATTGGAGAGTAAATAGAAAATGTAAATAATAACCGAAAGGGTAACAATATTGTTCGGCTACAACATTTTTGTATCTAATAAAACAGGCGTTTTTATAGATATATATATCAGTCTTCAATACACATGCACAATTTATAAAAATATATAAAAGTAAATAAAATGAATCCATTTATTAGCTTTTTTCTTTTTGAATAATAACAGATTTCACGGTCTTATCAACGGAACTGAACTCTCTACGCAAGTCAAAATCATACCTGGCGACTTCGCTGGCGCCCGAATTCCTTCCCCGAATATCTTGCTCAAATACAGCTGCAAACGAAACCGAAAATGCTACGCGACTAACAGAAGGCTTCAATACTGGAGCATACTCTTGTAGTACCTCTCGAGGTGATGTACAAACCGATGTCTAGAGCATTAAAATTTATGTAGGGAGCAATTCTCCAACATGCTGGATGGTATAGAGAGCATAACATAAGGAGATGCTGAAGCCGATTCTCCAGTCGATGACGATGGAGTGGACGTGCCATTGTCCGACCATGAAGAACATCAAATAGAAATTACCCTCCTGAAGAACAACAGAGCGGTGGGACCGATGGATTGCCGAACGAGTTACTCAAACACGGTGGCAAGGAATGGATAAGGAGCATGCATCAGATTCTTTGTAAAATATGGTCGGACGAAAGCAGGCCCAACGATTGGAGTTTAAGTGTGCTCCCAATCCACAAAAAATAAGACCCCACAAACTGCGCCAACTACCATGGGATAAGCCTCCTCAACATCGCGTATAAGGTTCTACCGAGCGTAAAGTGTAAAAGATTAAAGCCCACAGTCAACAAACTGATTGGAAATTATCAGTGTGGCTTTAGGCTTGGAAAACCTAAAACTGATGAGATATTCACTATGCGCTAAATTTTGGAAAGACCCATGAAAAGAGGATCGACACACAACACCTCTGCGTTGATTTTAAAGCTGCTTTTGACAACACGAAAACAAGCTGCCTTTATGGGGCGATATCTGAATTTTGTTTGTCCTCAAAACTAACACGCCTGTATAAACTGACGTTGAGCAACAGCAAAAGTTCTGTCAGGATCGAGAAGGACTTCTCTGAGCCGTTCGATAGAAGTAAAATGATCTCTCGGCGAACAAAAACCAAATTCTGTAAGTCACTCATTATATCCGTTCTGCTAAGCTGCTTGGGATATACGACGACATTGACATTGTTCAGCGAATTAAAAGACAGTGGCTACGCTGGCTAGGCCTCGAACTCTGAAAGTTTTCGGTGCGCTGTTGTTAACTCGGCTATAATCGAGCGGTATCTACGCCAGTAAAGAAGATGAAGAATTTTGATGTTTAAGATGCATCATACTCTAGAGGTAAATTTTCGGAAATACCGATAAAATAGTCGAAATTGTCAAGTCCGACTGTCATGTAAGCACTGTTTCGATTACCAAACAGCTAAGCATCCATCAAAATAAAATTGGATATAAATAGTAGCTAAGTTTGTGGGTGTCACACGAGTTAGCACAAAAGCATCATGGAAAATTTGGTGAGAATGGCAATGAATCCTTTACAAGGAGCTGCTGCGCTACGGCCAAGCTCTTATATTAAACCTATTCTGTCAGAAAATGTCACAGTTGAATTAAGCAATCGTCCAGAAGCTGTCAGCTTTGGCTTATAAGAAAGAAATTGTGTTTATTTGCACCGCCAATCCAGACACATAAAAAATTACTTCCCAGTATCTCCTGCAGCTTGGTTGTGATAATACCGGTGTTTCCGGGGATAATATGATTGCTGTGTGTTCTTTCGACAATTTTTATATGCTATAATCTGTAATTTTCTTTTTCATTCTAGTCAGTAAAATTTACCATTTCCCTATGAAAATATATACGCACGAACCACGTTTTCAGATTGTTAAATTTTATTTAAATAATTAGTAATAATCGTTCTCCACTTTCAACTTTTCGTGCGCCTTTGCCATTTTATGGTATAATAATTATCTTCGTGTTCTCGCCATTCGTCGTATTGTTGAAAATTTCGAAAGAACATTTTCCCTACTTCCAGTGCTAACAAGACAAAGAACCGCTCCAAGTAATAAAAATAGTGCTGCCGTTCAGGTAAGTGTTGCTGAAGAAAGCAATTGGTCGATATGAAGACGTTCTTAAGAATTGGAACTGCCTCAAAATACAACCAGGCAAGAAAAGATTCGGGCTTGCATCCGTTTAACATTGTTTTGACTCAAAACCGGAAGCCATTAGATCATTGGATAAGGGTTTTTTTAAGAAAATCATTCTCTCCGATGAGGGTCACTTTTCATGTTGACAATGTAATGGTTGACATTCATAGTTCGGTGTGGGCTTTGGTCTGGTGGAATCATCGCTTCGTACTAAATTCGAAATGAAACTGCTAACACCGATACTATCAATAGAGATCGATATCTAACTTCTTATGAGCGACGGGCTACATGCTTCACAGCAAGTACAACCACCGAAATATTGTCAAAAAAATTTGGAGATTCAATTTTTTTAAGAAAAATATTTGAATTTCCTTTGGCGTGCATATTTTTTTTTTTTTTTTAATCGTATCGCTCTTATTGGAAAACGTTGTATTATGTAGCCAAATTCGAAAAATTCGTTTCATGAAGCGTGAAAAAGGCGGTGTTTGCTTTTTTTTTTTTTTTTTTTTTTTTTTTTTTTTTTTTTTTTTTTTTTTTTTTTTTTTTTTTTTTTTTTTTTTTTTTTTTTTTTTTTTTTGGCCATTTGGGGCAAGATATTCGATTATAATGGCACTATGAAATTATGGTATCAATCAAAATATCAATATATCAATATATCACACCCATGAACTGTTCTATGCATGTGGTAATTCGGATTTACACTCAAAGTATTCACGAACATATCTCGAAACATCAGTTCGGAAACACTCAACCTGTCCCTTCTTGATTGTTGTAATATCAAAAGTGGCATATTATAATAAGGTTGATGTAATTAAAAAAAAAAAAATTATCAATTTACTGTCACATTCTAAAATTTATATAATTCTGCTTGTTAAAAACGATAAGCAGAACTATTGGTTTATTATGATATGAAATAAAGTATTCACTTTTATCGAAGCGCGGCAAACGCATGGAACTGAGAAGTTTGTGAACTGTAGCTAAGCTTTCATGAATAATTATCTTATATAGTAAAAAAGGAATATGCTTAACTCACCTTAAAATCGACAACGGCTAGAAATGTTATTGCTTTTAAATAATATCCAAGTCTTTTCCAATATTATGAGCTGTCAAAATTTTCTAAATGCACTGAATTTTAATGAAATATTCAAGCAATTAAAACTACGCCAAAACTAACTTGTACGCTTCAATAGTTTTACTTTCCAGCTCACATTCTAAGCCACTTGTAGCAAGAATACGATGAAAGCTACTTAAGTAGACAATAAACACAACCCTTCTTATGCTCAAACAATAACTTTAAAGACCCCTCAACACCCAACCATTTAATATCACCGAGATGTTTCTATTTTGCCACACATGCACGTGCAACATTCGTCGTGCTCGAATTCATGCAACATCACATCAACAATCATAAATAAGTAGCGTAGCATTTGAACTTTATCATCAAGTGTCTGCTTGTAAATATTTAACAATTTCTTGTAAGTACTCATGTATACTATGGTGCATATGTATGAGTGTATGTGTGTGTGTGTTAGTGTGTGTCTTACGTTTTTGTAACAATGCATGCATATTTCATCAAAGATTCATCATTGTCTCGCCGAAAACATACACACATACACACATGCACGAGTATCATAAAATTGTGAGGCGAACTTATTCATGGGTGACTTTGCTGCACCGCCATGAAATATTCAAGACGAGCATAAATTATGAATAGAAAATAGCGTACAAGTTTTGCTGTCGTTTTTCATGTGTTTTCTCCTTATTGTATGTAGATATTCAATTGTTGCTTGTTGCTGTTTTTTGCTACAGTCAGACCAATTGCCTCATGCTGCGCGCCTTTTTGTGCCACCCAACGGGAAATGCTCCAGCGCCCTATAGCAAGTGATGAACAACCGAATCAAGTGGCAAGTTCGAGCAAATCGCTTGTGGCTTAGCTATTTTTAGTTGCTTAACCATTTTGCATATCTTTGCGCGGCCCTTTTTGCTGTTATCCAGTTAAGTGTGTTAGAGCGTCTGTTAAATTGATATACTGCTTATGTTGTCTGTTTGCTTTATAATAATGGAGATGTCGTCATGTTCGGGCAGCTCTTATTTGATTTATTTATATTACATTTTATAAATAATTCAGAAAATTTAAAAATATGTTAAACTATAGAAATCGTCAAGCAACTGATAAATAACTTAAGTACTGCTTACTCAATCGTGAAGATTGATGTCCAACCATTGACTGAAGTTGACTGAAGATAGATATGAGCTTTGCGGGATTCATGGTATACAATACCTTACTCAGCTATCTGTTTCTTAACTTAGAAAAGCGCTGAAGTTGTAATGGAGGTGCAATGTAATGCCCCCTTTGGCTATTTGTAACCTGGTGGACTACTGCAGGAAAAACAGCTCTCACTTATTTTGTGGTAACCCGCTAACGCATATCACACAGAATGGAGACGCACGGACTTCAACATGAGGTGCGAGTCTTCGCTTGAGTTTATATCAGTAGCAACTTAAGTATTCAGCATTTGGTGATCTTCGTCAGCAGTACTTTACAGGCTGATCTCATGACGAAGGGTGTCACATGAGAGCTTAACAGCCTTCCACGGACACGCATCCTCTGAAATATCTCGGACTATATATAAGTATGATGGGAAGCTAGGTAATAATAACAGCAATTCTACGGTGCCTGGACTGGAGAGCAGGCAATTGTTAACTACAAAGTCAATCGAAGCCCACGGCTACATTACACACTTGTAACATGATATAAAGTATAAAAGTATACAAATTTTTGATATACTTAACCAATCAATTATTATTTACGAATAAAGGCTAAAAGATTTTTGTCGGTAATAAGAATCCAAGGTTAAGGTTTAATTTAGAATATGTTCATACAAGTACAAATAAATTTCATTGGAAAAAATAACTCATTTAAGACCGCTTTCTCAATGTCTGGTTAGCAGCCTTTCGTCCAGTAAATAAAGCTGTCCGCTTAATAGATTGTACTTTGTAAGCAGCAACAAAGCGTGGGACCGGCCAATGTGCATGGAGATGTCCGTTTAAAAGATCGTCCATTTAATGGAGCTTATTTCTTATTAATGAATTGTTTTTACTATTCTATCTTCTAAGTTAGTTCGAACTGGACGCAGTATGCTAAATTTCAGTAGTCTGGGCGTCCATCGGGGAGAGACAACGTGACTCGTAATTTTTATATATAAAGATAAGAATGATGAGAAAAATTCAAATCCGGGTGATTGCCTGTCTGTCCGTGAGCTGTAACTTGAGTTAAAATTAAGATTTCGTGATGAAACATGGTAAATACTATTTACCTTTATTTATATTGAATAAGTGGACCTTTTAAAATTTGAATGTACATATATAATGCTGGATTGAATCGTTAGCTTCCATGTACCTAACACAACCATTTTCAAGCTTCCAGATGACTTCATACAGCATATCTCGGTTAACATGTGGGTTACCTCTATGAAGTGAGAGAGCGTGTTTTACTGATAACAGTATATCTTTGTGCCTAAAACTAATAAAATTGGACGGAAACTTGGCCTAGCCTCCACTTAACAAAGATACAACAATCAGGTGACTTTACCCCTTATGATTGGCGATGGTACCTTAATGAATGTGGCATGTTAACAGTATGTATTATTGGTAAAAAAAAAAAGATCAAATCGGGTCGAAAACATGCCACATACTAATTAAATGTTCCCTGAGAGTCTTTAAGGTATATACGTACATATATACATACATACATACATACATACATACATATATATATATGATATATATATACATATATATATAATCCCATAACTTTCTACTTAATTTCCAAAAGAAACTGCCTAACTAAAAATTGAAAATGGCTGAAAAGAAAAATCTATTGCTGCTCTTCGATTGTCCCACCGAACCCATTTTTATGGAGAAGGGAAAAGCGGTGTTCGATGTGCCCGATAATTTCCTTACGGATCGCTACTGCCCCATCAGCACTGAGATGCAGAGTCGTTTCGGTAAAAAGGCCGAGCTACGCATTGCGGTTAAAGAAATTTCCATACCGGATCTACGCGTACCCATATCACTGACATGTGATACGCAGTTTTCGATCTTTATTCCGGCTCATCGTCGCATTGCGGGTCGTTTGATTGATATATTCATGGGTGTGCGCTCCATAGACGATCTGTAGAGTGTATCTGTGTTTGCACGTGACCGTGTGAAGCCATATTTGTTTAATTATGCACTATCTGTGGCGCTGCTACATCGTCCAGACACCAAGGGACTAGATCTGCCGTCTTTCGCGCAGAACTTCCCCGACAAATTTGTCGCTTCTCGTGTATTCCGTCAAGTGCGCGAAGAGGCCACTGTAGTACCTGACGGTTCGCGTATGCCAATCATCATACCACGCAACTTCACCGCCTCTTATTTGGAACCAGAGCATCGGCTGTGGTATTTCCGCGAGGATCTCGGCATTAACTTCATCATTGGCATTGGCATTTGGTATATCCATTTGAAGTAAATGATCGTGCTGTTGTGAATAAGGGTCGTCGTGGTGAACTCTTCTACTACATGCATCAACAAGTAGTTGCCCGTTACAATTTGGAGCGCTTCAGTAATAATCTGGCACGCGTTGTACGCTTCAGTAATTTACGTGAGCCCATTGCTGAAGGCTACTTCCCTAAAATGGTTTCGTTAGTATCGAGCCGCACATGGCCACCACGTTTTGAGGATACGAAATTGTCGGATGTCAACCGAGTTTCGGATCAAATTAATTTGGATATAATAATCATCGATTATTTCACCAAATCGTAGCTTGTTTGTTGACTTCCATAACATGGGTCATGTGTTAATTGTCTGCTCACACGATCCTGATCATCGTCATTTGGAAGCCTTTGGTGTTATGGGTGATTCAGCCACAGCTATGCGTGATCCAGTCTTTTACAGATGGCATGCATACATACATCGATGATATCTTCCAGGAACATAAGGTCCGTTTACCCACATATACTCTACCCGAACTCAAATATGATGGTGTTACTATAACTGGTATACAAGTAAGTCCCGAAGGTGGACAACCAAATGTACTGCAAACCTTCTGGGAGCAATCCGATATTGACCTCTCACCTGGCATGGACTTTCTGCCACGCGGCAGTGTGTTCACACGTTTCACGCATCTCCAACACACGCCCTTCAACTACACGATTAATGTCAACAATGATAGCGGTGCTCAACGTTTCGGTACAGTGCGTATCTTCTTGGGTCCCAACACATTATTATTGAATTGGACAAATTGATTGTGGCATGTGAGTACTGAGTACGTTATGAGTAGATAGTAAGATTTTATAAATCTTATCCAATCAACAGTAAACCCTGGTCAAAATACTATTCGTCGCCGCTCCACCGAGTCCAGTGTCACCATACCCTTCGAAATCACCCGTAATTTGAATCAAAATCGGCCAGCCGACGACAGTGCCGATGCCTTCAAATTCGACTTCTGCGGCTGCGGTTGGCCCAATCACATGCTCATTCCAAAAGGTTTGCCCGAAGGTACCTCAAATTAAAATAAATTAAAAAATAAATTATATTAAATAAATTAAATTAAAATAAAAACAGGTCGAACAACAATTGGTGGGCACTTGCAGTGATGCCGCTTCCTACTGTGGCATACGCGATGGTTTATACCCTGACTGTCGCCCCATGGGATTTCCATTCGATCGCCTATCTCATGCTGGTGCTGACCGTCTCGTAAGCTTCCTCACTACCAAAAATGAGCATCGTAGATGTGGTAGTACGTCACGATAACCGCGTTGTCCCACGTGCTGCTTAAACTATTTTCAATAAGGTCATCATCGTCATTACAACAATTTTTAAAATAAATTACTTCCTACAAATTTTAACATATCTGTGGAGAAAATAAAATGACGTTTCGTCTGAATTCTATAGTTGAAATACGGTTAACCCGTCAGAAACGACCATTGTTCATTATACCAAAAGAAGTTCCCTGCCGATCCTTAAGCCCTGACGGCAAAGAGTACAAATGAAACCGAGTATCTAAGTTTCACACTGAGTTCTACTCTAGTGTGGAATAAGAATGTGAAAATAAAAATGTTTCAAGCCATAAAAGCACTCATGGTATGCAAAAACCTAGGCAGTAAATAGTGGCACTACAAGACAAACCAAGTATCGTCCGACTGCGTGGACATCCAAAGCATCGCACACTTCACTAAGGGCACTGGAGAATAACGGCTGAACAGTCTATCAGCCTGTAACAGGGTGCACCTCATCTGGGGATGATTAGTCAAACAAACAGGAGTAGGGCAAAACCTCTCTAACAATTCATGATATTACTGAAGATGTTAACGAAGAGGCACTTTGTCTAAACATCAGCTCAAAAAGTATATATAGTATAGTCTTGTCGCTGTCTAAATCTACTAAAATTATGATAAATATGTTCTAACCGTGATCTTGCAAAAGTAAAACACTCAAAAAGTAAGTGCTGATATATGACTACCACTTCCAAGCAAGTTCTACAATTGGCTTTCGAGAATATTTGAAATCTTTATACCTGTAATCTAATACTGGCGTAGATAGCCCTTTCTCGAAGACTGTATTAAGAGTCGAATAGAAAGAACTACTCTAACTACCTTATTTTCTCTAACCTTGAAAACTGTTTAATGATCAAAGAAAGAATTGAAGGTTTTTGTTGAATATCATATATAAACTTGAAAATAAATTACACCAATAAATAATTGTGTTGACTTCTCATTTACTTATCGTCGCATCAATGCCTGTGGCCACTGCTCATAAAAGTAAACACTGATAATTTTACGTTGACGCCGACGATGACCTCGGTGACACAGAGATCTGGCAACACAGACACACCTTAACTTTGCGTAAACACAAAGTAAAGCTAAAGACGTATGCAAGTGTGTGTACTTGCAACTCAATCTGCGCTAAATCGCTTTTTAACACCGGCCATATTTGACGTTAAAGAGCAGGAAGCACAGGGAGAGCATGAGAGGATGAAGAATAACAGGTGGAAGTATATACAAAGTGGGGAAACGAATTCAAGCGCCACTACACCGACAATGAACACCCCAATTTAATGGCAATAGCCGTAAGACCGAATGCAAAGCCTACTGCCGCCACATACGTACATTCACACATGCAAACAAAGGCAATATACAAGCACAAGTACGGTCTGCCTCACAAAGAAGTGGAAAATTGTTTGGTAGGCGGCTTTGCGGTCATTTACGTACCACGCGCCACAGGGCAACAAATACATTAAGTGTCTGTATATATTGACATACCAACTATATATACATACATATGAGTAGGCATTGCGGCAGCAATCAGCGGAAGTAACGCTTACTGGTATGCTATTACTTGCGCTTTTTACTGCCCTCTCAGTATTCGCTTTTGTCCATTTCTTCGAATGCTTTTGCTGCCCCTCTCTATTTGTTGTTGCCATTTTTATTGTTGTTGATTTAACGTCGATTGCCGCACAACCCGAGGTAGCATATGAGAAGGAACACACACAGTTTTTTTTTTTGTGGCATATAACTGTAAACACACGTATACTCTTGCATGAGTATGAAGTGCCCAAAATTGAAGGAGCCGGACTCATTTCCAGCTTGTATGCCATATAATACTTAAGTACGATATGTGATATACGAGTATGTACATACGAGTTTGGGTTAAACACGAATTAATGAATTGCAATTTGAGTCTCTTTGTCCAATTATAAAGCCATCGCTAATAATTTATTGAACTTGGTAAACAAAATGTGGGCACCTCTTTATCCTTGAAGTGATCTAGAGAACTATAATTATTCATCTTGGCAACCACCGTAATCGAGTAGGCGAATTTTCACAAAAATTTAGGTCCATCCACTTCGTCTCCCCAGCCTAGAGAGGCTGTCTTTAAAATGGCCACCAACAGATGAAAACACAAAACAAAATTCATCATCTCTTTTGACAATATGTTCTGTGCTGAGTTCTCCTGCCCTTGCGCCAATTCCATCTAAAGTTCTCAAGTTTTTTTAGACGTCTGTAGAATCCACTGAGCTGCTCGTTTCTGTCTGACGATCATAATGTACACTCTTCTGAGTATATGTGAGGATATAGGTAGAAATAGTATTTTATGGCTTTGAGTATGTATATCCACATATTTCGCCAACTGCAATCTTGACCTAATGTAGTGCCACTCAATCTCTCTTACCTTGGCTACTATCTTGACGCTGAATGTTGAATTTCACAAGACTGAAATGATTAATAGAGGCATATGTGCTTATGAGTTCGCTCTTATAGTAATAATTTTACCGATTCGTGTTCCGAGTACTGCATCTAATGCTCATATTGCATAAACATTTCTTGTATCCTAAACCTGGATATTAATTATAAGAATGACTTAAGCAAAAACCCTTATGTCTAGATTAGAGCACTACCCAAATGACCCAAAAGAGTAGGTATAACTTTGGCTAACAGCACAATGTTACCAGCTCTGCCGACCCAGTACTAGTACCGAAACGCCTGCTGAGCCCACTTTTGAGCAGTTAGCGTGATAATACAGTTGACTTACTTTTTTCACGTCTTTGAACCTAAAAAAGGTTGACCTAAAAAAAAAAATACCGTCATCGTACTGTGGACGAAAAGTAATCGCGTAATCCCACACATTTCCAGAATATATGCCATGAGCTTATTTTAAATTATGCTGAAGTAGGACTAACATTGATCCATCAGACCATTGGGCTTTATATCTTTCAAATGTTCAGACTTCACACCGAACTAAGTGGAAGATAATAACTTGTCTGTCTACCTTTCAGTTCACAATAGCTGTTCTGTGAACGTTTTTTGCAGTAATCGCTCTGCTACAGCAAAATCCAAAATTATCGCAGCCACTTCCTCATCCCCTAAGCTGCTCCTAAAAGCTCATCAGACAGCCGGTTTGTTACATGTGTCCCGAGCTTCAAAGGGACCATACTTTTAGAACACTAGAAATAACCTCTTTTCTCTTATCTTCTTGCCCATATGATGCCAGCAATTCTCTGTTCTTGCGGTCTGGACTTTCACGTGATAGACTCAATTCCAAAAAAAAAAAAAATTTTTTTTTGATTCATAACATGTAATGGTAACTGCGGTTTCAAGACTTGTATGCTTTATTTACAGTTTTGGCTCTAAGTCTAACACCTTCTTGCAAAATTCCAATATATTTATCGCTGTTCGCAGATTCTTTAAGAATAATAACCAACACCAAACCTGGTTATACTCCCACACACCATGAAATATGACGCATGCTTTCGATAGGTAAAACACAACTCTCCAAAAAACATCTGTGTTATCGGTGCGAACAAAGAGCCGACATTAAATTTTGTTTTAAAATTGGTAAAACTATTACCGAAACRTTTGAATTGATGAAACAAGTTTATGACGATGGCGTAGCAGAGGCACCGTGGTTTCAGCGTTTCCAAAGAGGTCGTGACTACATAAATGACGATCAATATGTGGGCCAATCAAAATCCATGATCACGGGAAATTCCTTCGAAACTGTTGGTGAATACATCAAAAATCAGTCAAAATCATCATTGAAATACATGGAAATGAAATTGAACGTCTTCAAAATATCGATTTATCGCATTTTGACTGAACATTTGGGTTTACGAAACAAACAACAAACCGTTTCCGCACAAATTGACTGCCGACCAAAAATTACTAAGAATCCAACATTCAAAGGACATTATTATTTGACCAAAAATCACATTTTAAACATTAACCACCCCCCCGATTCCGCTGATATGGCACCGTGCGACTTCCTCCTTTTCGGAAAAATGCATTTGCCCATCAAAGGAAAGCGTTATGCTGACGTAGATGCCATTCAAAAGGCTTGCACCGGCATACTGTCAGCTATAACGAGCTAAAATACACGTTCGACATGCTTTTGGACCGTGTAGAAAGCTGTATTGAAGCATAAGTGGACTAGTTTGAATGAAATAAATCGATTTTGCCGAACAAGCCATTTGTTCTGTTTTTTACTTTGGAATATTAGAAAACTTTCGACTCCGTGTTTAGATTGCTTATCGTCATTGGACCCATAATAAAATTTCTAAATTAAAAGGCTAAGAAAAATGTAACAAAGAAGATTGGTACACCCTTGGCTTTCTATTGAAAGCATTTTTAAACACAACCAACAAAAGTGAAATTATGACGGAATGATTTTTGACTAACATTTTTTTATAAAAGTGCTTTTTCATTGTTTTTGTCTAATAACCTCAATATCTTCGTTCTTCATATTTCCTTGCTATACAAATTACTTTTTTTTAGCCTTCGTTAAGTATAAGAGTCAGAAAACCAAAAAGCCATGGTGATCTCTATCAAAAGCACCTGCCTAAATTGTCTTAAATTTCGACCATTTACGAAATAATTTTTCATGTGTCACTACTCTGTCAAAGGCCGGAAGGCACAGTGGCTGAAGAACAGCCAAACCTGCGTGACCTGCGTTTATTTGACTTATTTAGAAATGATACTTTTCTGTATTTGTTTTTTTCCATGTTTTTCTGCATTTCTCTGTACGTGGCTTTCCTACAATCTCTGAATTCCCCAAGCTATTTAAATTATCGCATTATCATGGCCTTTCTTTCTACATTAAATAACTACGTTTGCTTTCAGAATTACATTTCTGATTTATGTAAAAATGTTTAAAGCAACAATTGTGGCCACTTTAGTTAGGCTTTATTCATAGACATTTATCATGCTTGCAATTGTGCCTCAAAAGTACACTTTTTACTTACGTCAGGCATTGTTTGCTGATCTTATAGCATTACAAAATATAAAAACAAAACAAAAAAACAAATTTGCAGTTGGAAGTCTAACCTACTTTGTGCATTTTTTCTGGGCCACTTAAGTTTAATGCGACTAAGCCGATTTGCGAAGATTCTAAGAGAATCCAGAATAAGACGTTTTCGCATCTGCTTGTGTGACACAATGCAAAAGTAGGCTATAAATTTTTGAAATAATTGGCGTTATGATGTCTTTACATTTTCGTTCTAGCAAAAATGTAATATATGTGATTTTTGACAACTGACAGCATTTCGCTAATGCTTACAGTTTCTTATGATTTTAGGAAAAATTCAAAGACAATCAGTGAAATAATGATTGTCGTTTCGACAGCTTGTAAAAATACTCTCATACTATTTGCCCTTTCATTTTAAGCGGGCTATTTTGAGTATAAGTTTTCATTTGAAAATATAACGGGCTATTCTATATTTAAGTAATATAACCGACTTTTCGAAGATTCGTCATCTATATGTGTAATTAAGTTCGATCGGAATCCTTTTGATTCCATTATCATCGATAAAGAATAAAGGATGAGTTTGGAGTAATGGTAGTTCGCCTCAATCATATTTTTTTTTCTTGAAAATGTAATCTCTATTGATCTATGGTCTTTGAACATGCAATTTTGGAAATTTTATGCCCGTTAGCAAAAGCTTTTTGAACTTTTTCTACCATTTTAGTGGTACAGCAGAACTAACAATTCTAAAGTCTTCTCGAAAAAACTGATGATAATTTTTTAGCAAGGAGCGGCCGAAGTTCCGAAATCAACCGATTAGATTTAAACCAATGTATGGCATATACCTATTTGGAAACAAGAGAAAGAAATATATATTTTCTCATATCCTTAGCACCTGTTTTTCATACTTCTATCATTTTTAAAGAAATGTCCCATTTACTGGCTGATGCGCGAACGACTTGCTTGCAACAAACTTCTGCAAATGACATCGTTCGAAGTGCAAATGCAAATATTCAATCTAAAGACGACGTCGTCAGCTGCAACTAAGATGACAAAGAAGACTTCTACGATATACAAAGAGATATGTATGTGTGTATATATATTGAAAGCTAAAAATATGTTCCGAATGTCTACTTCAATTTGCTGCAACAATAAGGCGATTACCAAAGCGACATCCACATCAAGCACACAATTTCTAAGGAAACTAAAACACATATATATAAACATACTCTATATATACACATATGTATAGAGTAGTTATCAATATTGGTGCAAGAAGCAAATGTAACAATGCACAACGGCACTAAAAGCCACCATTCGAAATCAACACTCAAAATGGTGGCAACTGAGATTTTAAGCTCGGAGCGATGATCAATTTAAGCAGCTGCTTACTTATTTAGTAGTGTTACTGCTAATTTAAGCTTCCAACACGGTAATGGAAGATTCGTACAAGTCAATGCAGTAAAGATGGAGATGATAATATGTAAATAGTACTGTTCTGAGCACATTTGCAAACTACACTGTAGAGCATTATACTACACTTATACACCAACATCTAGCTCCTACTAACGCCGACTTACCTTTCAAACTGTGTGTGAACAGCTACAGTTATGACGAAAGATGACAGAAAGTTTCTTTAAAACAATGTTCAATTTGCTCCGCCAGTATTCAAAAAATGATTTTCTTTTTCAGATAAAAATGGCTTCAAGGGATCTCAAACATTAAAATCAGGTTCCTAAAGTGTTGAACGTTACCAAACTATAATAATGACAAACTGTTTGAAAGTAGCGTCCGTATGAATTTAAAAAATCGTTGGAAGAAGACAACTTAACGAAGAGTTGGCTTCACAATGGATCCAAAACTTAATTCAAACCAAAAATTTAAGTTATCATCCATCAATTCCGTCAGTTGCGATTGTTTATTCCCGGACTGGTATCGTTATTTTGCTGCTGTTTGCAAAACACGATGATTGTCGGTCGAATCAACTAACAAAGCATGTCCAGGTTTAATTAAAATAATTTATAATCAGCTGATTACCTTCGCTGCTCATGAACCTTTTTCAGGAATATCCGCGGAATGTTGTTGTTATGTAAAACTCCTCAAAAATAGTATATGCACTACAACTTGAAATTATGTTAGCTATGAATCTCGAAAAATGCGAATCGAACAAACAAGTGATACAAATTCAATGGGAGGTTAACTTCTTTTCTAGCGTTGCTGCGATTTAGATTCGCTTGTTAAATATGTTTGGTATGCCTTTCGCAATGTCAACAGAGCAATTAAGAGATGAATAATACGAATCTCCAAAACTGGAAACATATTAATCAGAATAAATATTATATTAAGTTTATGTGATTTCTCCAATCGGACAATTCTGTGTTCTTTGAGCAGAATTCCGGTTAGAAATCCATTCAAAATAGTTTTAGACTGTCACCGTTTCCTGCCATCATAATATATACGACACAAGGCATATCGAAGGTACATCAGCTACGCATTATTGTGAGGTATGCAGTAATAACCAGATCCGAAAATGGATAGAGAAATTGATAAATAAGTAAGTGTATCTAGGCCCTTATGCAGTCAAAACTGGCTCATTAGATTTAGTCAACCAGATTAGAACATTATTTATCGATAAAAATATTGATTTAAAACAAGAAAAAACATTAACTTCGTCTGCACCGAAGCTAATATACCCTTCACAGGTACATTTATTTTAGTAACTATGTGTGCAGTTTGTAATTTTTCGGAGATTACATTATTACCTTCAGTAGTAATCCATATCAAATTTCGTGAAGATACCACGTCAAATGCGAAAGTTTCCCATATACGCCCTTGATTCCGATAGTTCAGTTTGTATGGCAGCTATATGTTATAGTGATTCGATATCGGCAGTTTCGACAAGTGAGCAGCTTCTTGAAGAGCAAATGACGTTTGTATATATACAGACGGAGAGACGGGCAGGCAGACGGACATGGCTAAATCGACTCCGCTCAACATACTGAAAATTTATATACCTACTTTATAGTGTGTCTGATGCTTCCTTCTGGATCTACAAACTTCGTGGAAAACTTAACATACCCTGTTCATAAAAATGATAACCGCAACTAAGTCAAGCAAGGACCATTCACCAATTATGTAAGGAAATATGGAGTACTAGAATGCGACCTAACGGAAGTATTTACAGCAATGTTATAATTCTTTTGAAATCCTGTCACTTCTGCAGCAGCTGATGGGTCATTTAGCAAATTGTAAATAATAAAAAAGAAATTATGAAAGAATATAGATCAAACTCGACTCTGCCACTTATCGCTAATAGCAATTGAAAACAAAACTGCTTCAAGCCTGGACTTAAACGAAGTCATTGATACTTTTGCGAAAACTAAAGCTGGGAAAAAATTATAAATATAATTGTTATTTAGTCAGTTGGTAGGCCCGACCTTTATATATATTTTTCTCTATTTAATTTTTTTAGCCAAACCTACACCAAGTTTTGTTTTTAATATATTTTGTTACTGTTTTTTTGTTGCCTGTTCCCTCAGGGTTCTTGGTTACCTGAGTGAGTGATATGAAATTTTATTCACTTTAAAGTAATGGAGAGGGACTTCCCGCAAAAATACTACTTTAGTCGCCACGCTCGGCATACTTATTTGAGTGAAAATAAGTATTGTTATTTACATTTTAAGTGAATGTTATTTACGAAAAGACGCGCAAGGACTGTAGCTTTCAAACGCATGGACAGAATATTGAAACAATGGAATAGTAATGAAGTTACTCTCTTGGCAAACTACACGAATATATCCAATATAACTGGTAAATAGGTCGCAATTTTTCCTTGAAAGTTTCCTTGAAACCTTTTTAATGTTGGTGTGAAGCTCGATCTCCATCTTGATCAATTGGGTAGTGTGAGATTGGTATCTGTTTGTTTGTTTACAACAAGCGACAAGTTTTTAAGAAGATTCTTACAAAAGATATAAAAGGCGAACCAAATAAATTGTTGACATCTTAATAAAATTACGGCTACGGAATCATTGAAAATTTAGAAGACGTCTATTGGGGAGTCTACTTTTCAATGAACACAAGTACGAGTAATTGAGTGACACGAAGCAATCAGTGAAGGTCGTGAAATCGTCGAAAATTTGCCTTATGCGAATGATTATTAACACATATTATTGATAACTACGAAAAAGTTAAAAAAAAACAATGCCGTCAAATAGTCGTGCTGGAATCAGAAAGAAAGCAGGGGACATAAACATCTCTTATGGATCGACTCAACTTATTGGTTAAGGTTTGAGATATAAAGCATGTTAATGCGAAACTCGAACTGAAATACCTTAACCTTTAGCAAAGACTATGTGGAGTAGATGTCGCAACAGAGATTCCTGAAAACGTAGGTGAGAACGTCTGGAAACTATCCAACAATCTAGCGAATGATGCTCCAAAAATAAGACGGAAATAACGAAGCGTATACAATTTACGAGTCATGTCAGCATATTTAACTGTTAATACAAATGTACAATACAATAATACAATTTCTTCCGCTGTTACTTCGAAACTTAACTTTTGTCTTCAATATATTGAGAATCGTTTGTACTCTAGGTATTTGGTCCACAAACATATTAATGATAATTGGCAACAAATATTAATAATCAAATAATATTGTGGAAATTTACAAACAATAAACCAAAAACTCATTCAACTAAATTACAAAGCAACCCTAAATACAACAATGTTGGAAATAAGCCATTGGGGAAGTTATTTACTTACCTTAGTATCAATTACATATGTGTATGGGTGTGTATGCAGTTGTGGTCTCACATTTACAAATTTATTTGCATAAACTTTCCAATGTCAATTTATCGAATTGAATTTAGTGCCGACTTGAATATGCAAATGAGTAACTCAGCGGCGAGGCTGGTGGTTCGTCAACGCCTAAGTGATATTTCTAATGTGAGCGGTTACTTAGCAAATGTTTGTCGACAAATATCCGGCTAACAGGAAAGGCAAGTCAGCGCTATCACAGCACACAGCTAAGGCGCATTGGAGTCTACTACTCGTTCATCTGCGCTAAGAAGTCAATTTCCCGCACAATTTCCACTCCATTCTTGCACATGTGGCTGAGATGCTCGCCAGTTAGGACTTAATACATTGCACAATGCAAATTGAATCAATAATATCCAATTATGACATAACAATACGAATTGATTTCGTAGTCCTTGCCTGGTCCAGCTGGCTGTAAGGAAATGCCCACACACACAAACACGTGAAGTTGTCGCATGTTGCATACACCAATTGCGGTGGAAATGCCTGCTGGAAAATGTGTGTGCAAATGTTGCAAGCTTGTGGGTGCATGTTGCAATTGTGTGTGTGTATCTTCCAAGTGTAAATGTGTATGTTACATGTGTGTATGTGCTTAAATGCATGTCTACATATTTGTGCTGATAAGCATCCGTCAATGCCTTTGGAATGCTCACCAAGCACGAGAGCGGAAGTGTCAGTCGCCAGCAACGTTTGTTTCACCTAAACGTCATGAAATGTGTGCAGACCAAAGTTAGGAATGTTGCAGAAGGTCTAAGGCAAAATACACAAGTCCATTCATATTTGCATTGAATATAATACTTAGGACAGGGCATCTTGTCAGTTTTAATTGCATTGCCTTTGTTTTGCATGGAGTCATTCCGCACAAAGTCTGCTGCTACTATTCTTTACCAATGAATAACAACAACAATTCAAATTTATGTTACATTATTTCGGCCATTTTGAAAATCAAATAAATTGAAGCAATAATTTTGAACCATTTGCATTAAATTTGTGAATTAGAAATGATCTTCCATTACCGTTGCAAGAAGCTTCTTCAGTCACACATACAGCTTACAAGCCTTTCATTTGTGGCGAAGCTATTTTCTATTATGCACTTATATACAAATCAAAGCAGAATATATTTCAAATTACGAATAATACCGAGCTTTGATGTCCAATTACGGTTACAAAAGCATTTTGATAACCATTGACAGTAACTGTAATATAAAGTAAATAAATCGAACAATTTGCCTATGGTAATGATGTATTGTATAATAATTAAGGCCAACAGAATGGCCAACATTATATTTCACTACGGTAAAAAAAGGACCTGAAATTCTCAAACGCTTAACGGTTGGAATATTACTTCGGACGGTGCTATATTTTTCACTAAGAGAGCCTCACCTAGTGCCTTGAAACCGCCGAATTACATTTCAAGGAATGAACCACTCTTTGTATCAGTCAAATAAGTCAGGATTGAGTGTCACTTTATACAGAACACTGTAGACTGGGCACAATTTTACTCTTACTCTTTGAGGGAACTCGAATTCATGGCCTAACTGCCAGGGAATGACTCCCGCCATTCACAAACAGTGAGTACATTAAGGTGATACCCTCTTGGGCAATAGTTAATTGAATTACATGCTTTCTATGTACCAGAGCTATTTTTTTCTCTTCGTGCTTCCTTTGGAGAAAATGTAATGTCGATGGGCATCTCAGATAAGGACATTGTGTCCAAACCAAAAGTCGGTGTTCCATTAGTGCCTGCAATATTAGTTTGCTTGTTTACTATGAAACTTCATAAGATAAATCAAGTGTGTGGAAATGAGAATTAAAATCATGACATATATGACGGAATGGTTTGTTAAGTTCAAATTTTCATCGAAAAGAGAACCGGGATATTAAAATATAATTTCAGTCAGGAGAAAATGAACTGCTAACTGTTCCATTTAGGATTTTTACAAAGAACGTTATAACAGGCATTTCTCTATTATTAGTAAGTGCAGGTAGATTTATTAGTTTTAAAAGACTTGTATATGAAGGTAGACTTTAAATAGAATCCTATCGGAAATGACCTAAGGCGAAAAGTAGAAATTGTTTTTGAACCGACTCTAACTTGTTAGAATGGATTTGGTAAACAGGGTTCCAAACAATACAGCCATATTCCAATATAGGTCTAACGAAAGTTGTAAAAAGTGTTTTCGTAACATACGAATCTTAAAATTCTTTACAACGTTTAACAAAATTGAAAATATGTTTTGGTTCAACACTATGGTATCAATATGGAGACTAAAGTTAAGCTTAGTAAACCCCAAATCAGCCAACTTAAAGTGCTCTAATATATAATCTTTTATTGCATTACATTTTTTTATTTTAATAATGACCCAGAATCTACGAGAAAATCCCACCATCTTACATTTTTTGATATTCAATGTCAAATCATTTCCATTTCACCAATCAATCAATTTGTTTAAGACAGTTTGCAACAGACACCTTTCATCACTGGAAATATATGGTTTAAAAGGCGTTACGTCGTCGGCATTTAATAAATAACAGAATGACAAGATAACTAATTTACGGATCATCTGTAGAGACATTATTTGAATATGAAAGAGTATTCTCAAATAAAACTCATTGTATTCTACTAAAAACATAAGAAGATACTTATTGAAGAAATCTTTGTTGAAAGCCCAAAAGATAGAGTTTCTGTATGAGGGTAACTTTATTTCCTTGTTTAAGAGGGGAATTAAAAATCCCTACCAAAGTCAAGAAGAAATATTTGGCACCATTTTTCATGGAGCATGAGGATATCATATCTGGGCCGTAGCTAAAAGATGATTTAACTTATTTAAATTAAGTAATACGTCTTCTTCCGTGCTATAAATTCCAGGTTGGACAAAGAAATAAGGCAAATGGGTCTGATTGTGAACGAGGGCAAGGCAAAATATCTCCTGTCATCAAACAAACAGTCGTCGCACTCGCGTCACTGTTGACAGTCACCAACGAACAGGTGCTACTTCTGACTGAGTAAGCAATTGAGAAATAAAGACCAAATTCTGCATGTCACTCAATATCTCCGTCCTGCTATGTGTTTCAGAGGCATGGACGATGGCAACTTCTATGGAGTTATAAAACAAATTTGAATTGCGTACAATATAGTTTTTAAATTTAGTTAAGTAAATTTTATTATATTTTTTGTTTGGGTCGGAATACTGTCGACGCAATGCAGAGTATTAAGAAAAACGATATCTTAAAAACTATTAATAAAAGTCGACAAGAGAACCAGTTCTTTAAAAATATTTAAAAGCTCAATTTTTTTGTTTGTTTTTTTTTTTTTTTTTTATATAAATCTTTCGAGAATAACGGTTTTGTACTATTTTTTTATTAACAATGACCAGAGTAGCATACTTCGTAAATAATTTCGTAATCTTCTTCTTCTTTACTGCCGTAGACGCCGCTTACGCGATTATAGCCGAGTTAACAACCGCGCGCCAGTCGTTTCTTCTTTTCGCTACTTGACGCCAATTGGATATTCCAAGTGAAGCCACGTTTTCTCCACTTGGTCCTTCCAGCGGAGTGGAGGTCTTCCTCTGCTTCCCCTGGCGAGTACAGCGTCGAATACTTTTAGAGTTGGAATGGTTTCGTCCATTCGGTCAACATGACCTAGCCACCGTAGCCGCTGTCTTTTAATTCGCTTAATTATGTCAATGTCGTCATATATCTCGTACAGCTCATAACTTCGTTATAGTTTTATTAAAATGTGAGCCACTCAATTCAATGTCTCCATTACAGTCATGTAAATTTACTGTAGAAAGTTCAGTATCAACTTTTTAAAGCTAGCTTTTGCAAAGTTAAACCATGTACAGAAGGTAAGATGATTACTATTCAGTACACTGATAATACGAGTACTCAGGTAGATAAGAAGATTACTCTGAATAACGGAACACTTTGAATTTACAAAATTTATTCCGAATTAAACTAAATTGGGTCAGACCCAACTCCGAAACAAGCCAAGAAAAAAGAAGCTAATATATTCTCCACATGTGTATTTCGTGTAACAGAAAAGCATATAAAAATATGTATATATTAGATTAGATTAGATTATATAGAAGAATAAATCCCGTTAACTGAAAAAGTCTCCTATGCAAAAAATTGACTCCGATCCAAGCTATATGCTATAGTTAACGGATTTTAACAATTTCTTCGGAGATTACATTATTGCTTTAGAAAATGACCTATGCTAACTTTTGTGAAGATACATTGTCAAATGTTCCGACAAGTGAGCAGCTTCTTGAAGAGAAAATGACGCTTGCAAAATTTCAAAACGATATCTTAAAACTGAGGGACTAGTTCGTATATATACAGACAGACAGATGGACAGACGGACGTGGCTAAATTGACTCAGCTCAACATACTGATCATTTATACATATACTTTATAGGGTCTCCGACGCTTCCTTCTGGGTGTCAAACTTTGTGACAAACTTAATATACCTTGCTCAGGGTATAACAATCGTTAAACTATAACGGATGGAAAAACGGTACAATATAATCATTAAAAGTGAATTCATGATTTGCATGGTAAATTGAAATCATCCAAAACGATTATTGAATTAGAATTACTTAAAATCTTACTATGGATCAAAGAAGCATGTTGCATATTTACGTATAAGTCCAATTGGGGGTATACATATATAATATATGATCATAAACCCTAATACATTTAAATTCAAATGAGTGAGCACCAGGAATGGGACACTTTGGAAATACAAGAATGTACGAACGAGGACATCTTCACAAGAAATATAAGAGTATACTGAAAATAGAATACGCTCCCCGATTCTGTTCAGTCAATCCCATCTAAATACTTGAAAATCACTGCTTATGACCTCATTATCAAAAAAATGAGGTTTTAACCATATTTCTTTGCTTATTATCATAAGTTTCTGTTTCATAATCAAATTTATCCTATATTTATAATTAGAGGATTTTTAAGGCTTCACGGGTATAAAATTTATTATGGTGCCACTCATTTATCTCTTCCAAGGACATATTCTTATCGAACCAATACCCACGTCAATCGGAAATAGATTTATGAAATGTCGAAAATTTTGACTACCTGACGACCGTAAATCCAAAGAAAAAAAATATTTTTGAAGAAAAAGTTAATCACTTAAGGTGACTTTGAAAAATCTGGTTTTCTAGCAATACGTGTCTAAATATGAACTTATGAAGCTGTGATCGATATCACAGATTTCGAATTTTAGTATTTTTTCTTTTTTTGAAACGTACTTACTTTTTCTTTTTTTTTAAACGTATTTTACTATTTGAATGTCACAAATAAAAAGAAAGGTTTGTTAGAAGGTTCGTTGGAAGCATGATAACCTTAAGTTCGGGCAGTTTGAGCTTTGAACTCCATTATTTAGCAAAGCAGAAATATACTCAAAACTGTATATAAAAATAGTATTGACGCTTTAGAACCTAAAGTCTAGGAGAAATAATTACAACACCTAAATAATAATGGTAGAGACAGTTAACTTCGACGACATAATTTTAGCAAATAAGGTTTGCTGAAATTTTTAACAGTATTTCAGCTAATGGTTATCGGTTACCTAGACTAAATTATGTTTAAAGAAGTTCAACTATGCAATCTAGTAGCATGTCTAAATCTGCGCCACAAACTTCATCCGCGCAGTAGTTTAACGCGTTGCAATTGTTGAAGCTGTCATACATTTTGACGCCATAAAATGACGCTAATTGTTATTTGCATGAGGCGTGGATGGTCGTCGCCAGGACTCGCACCAGCAAGCCACTGTGAGGCAGAAAGCGCGGCAGCGAAAGTAACCGTGCACCAGCTACAACAACGCGATCAGTAATTGCAACAACGAGCAAAATATGCAACAAAAAGTGCAAAACAGCAGCGCAATTTGCTGCAGAAGTAAGTGAGGACATTATTATCGACAACAAACAGGGCAACAACAACAACAATAAGGACTACCCTGCTGCCGTGCACTAACAAAATTATGCAATAATGTCACGGATATTAAATTTAAAAGTATTTCACGACAGATGACGCCGGTCAACAGGATTTAGTGCAGATAGTTGCAATAACAATAACAACAGTAGCAACTGTCGTAACAGCAATGGCATCAACAATGACCATTAGAGGAACGGCGACTAAATGGATGAGCTCACCGTGGCGTATAAAAGACGGCTTATGCGCGACAAATGACAAGTGGAGCAAAGTTTGGTTGTCACGAATTTGTGCGCTGCTCGCTGCCAACAACAGTAACAAATACCGTAGACTCGCATTCGAGCCACTGCTGCCATCAAATTGCACCAATGTGTTGATGTGCTGTTGTCACTAACATAATCAACTCATCATCATTTGAATAATTTATTTGTTGGTGCTATAAAATAACCTACAAATATTAGAGGAAAATACGAGAAAGTACCCAATGAAAGTAAATTTGGGAATACGCGGGCAGTGTGTTGGAAAAGAATGGATGGAAATTGAGATTTACAGTGGGATCTGCGGTTTCTTATGCTCTTCTCTCTCCATAGCTTATCATACATCCTTAGCGTGCTAATAGGTTACCTGTTTTGTGTAAATATCTCCTGCAGAGAGCTATTTATATTATCACTCGTACTCTTATTTGTACATTTTCTATATCATGTCCTATGCCATATCTTCCCAATCATAATTTTACTTAGTACAACGCATTGTTTAACAACCAGTATCTGCCTCAGTTTATCCGGAACTTGATAGTTCACCTAATGCGAAAAACTGTTCCGATCCTTTCCGTCCAATATATGAACGATCTCCCTGACATCGTCTGTAGGTAGGTGGCAAAGTAATAATGTTTTGATGTTGATGGGAGATGCATAGAATGGAAATCGATATCTCCGATGTACCGATGTTTTTACTTGATAAATCACCTTATATTTTCTGAGGCGGAACTCGCACTGCTGAAAAAGAGTTTGGAGGATGAAGGCTCTTCCAATTATTCTTCCACACGCAAACTGGACAAAGCTGACGATGTTCTCATCCAAGAGACATGGTTAAGCAACAATAGTATCTGTGGATTAAAGAAAAAGAGCCACAAGTTCCTGGCTTCAGGTACTACTTATAAGTAGAACTGGAGCTTCTTTGGTCAGGAAGGAACTTAGTGATTTCCTTTAACACAATTTTAGGTACAAGGATAACATCCCTGCTAGACAGAAAGGCAGTAATCGAAACTCTGGCTTGTCCCGGTCTATATGTCGCATGAAGACGAGTTGGACCCACCTCCGGACCTACTGAGAAGAGCTTGGGGGGAGGCCAAACAGCCAGATTTTTATAAGCTCGGATGCCAATTCTAGGTACAACATTTCGGACACTAAAGAAAGAGGTGAATAATCTTTTGATTTCATATGCAGAAACAACTTTTATATATGTAATAGGGCAAATTCCCCCACTTTTGTGACTGCTGCAGCAAAGTCTTTAACCCGACGCTAACCTATAAAAAAAGTGATCCCTTGATTTCGGAATGGACAGTTCTAGACCACCATTCAGCCTGGACGTTTTGCGTCCGGAGTGCAAAACCTATAAAAACTTTAGAAAACTCAGTTAAGACGAGTATTGCACTAAGCTTTGATTAACAACTCCTACCGTGACCGACATGGATCCCATCTGCGGGTACGATTGATGAGCTCGTCGAAGGTTTTCAGTCCTGTATGTAGAACTACTCTTAAAGCCTCCTATCTTCTGAACAGTCAGAAAGATAAAGGGAAACCTTTGCGAACATYGGATCTTCGAGCAAACATCACTATAGTGATGATTGAATGCTGTGTAGGGTAGAACTGGCTTTTATAGCAGAACCAGTCCAAAACGCTACAGCTTTCCTTACTTTCCTTCCTTAGCGAGCGAATGAACAATGTGAACAGTGTGAATAGTTGAGCCCGTGGCAAAAACGCAGAAATCAGTCACCTTTGTTAGTTTTCATTTGAACCATGTTGCCATTGCTAAATGCGCATATATAGTTTTGTACACATCTATGTTTTTAATTACAATTTTTTATATTATAAAATATCAAAACTGAAAACAAACTATTAAAATAGTTTACATATTTATAAATAATAGCATACGACTCTGTTTTTGAGTTATTTTAAGAAAATTTCAAACATATTGAAGACAACTTTTATAATTATTTCAATATATCGAGATTGGCAACCCTGCGTTGTGAGAGAGAAATCAGCTGACATGTTTCTACGGCAAAAACAAAAATGACGTGGATTCCCATAGTATCCTACGTCAAAGAGAGAAGGGTGTAGCGTTCTTCACTGTTCACTTACATTGCGCGCCCATAAGATAGGTCGTATCAGCTGACACGGGCCACGATTCTACGTTCTCCACTGTTTCTGCTATTATATAAGTCCGAATTGAGAAAAGCCAAAAGAGCGTAGTAGAAGGCCTTTTGCGAAAATGTTGAGTCATGAGTTCTCACGGCTTAAGCGCAAAAATTGTACTCCTCTGGGAAATCCGTATAATGGCTGGACCGTGAGCAGCAAGGAGTCGTTAAACTACTCTTGGATACTTATTTTAATTTGAACCGCTCACTGAAGAAGTGCCACTCGGAGGGCTGTACAGCCTTCTTAGATCTTTTGGTCACTAAGGCAACAAGGTGTCATGCAACTCGCCTGCCTCCATCCACGCAAACTGCTTTAGAAGACCTCGAGACAGGTTAAGGTTGAACAAGTTGGAGAGACTCATACATCTGTCCAGCCTGTGCAAGAGTGCGACCTTTACCTTCGGCGAAACAGAATACAAACTGATACTGACATTTGTGACGGCATAGCTCTATATATGTTTATTCGCAGTTTGATTCGATCGATCCTAACTTGGACCATTGGAAGCCTTGGAATATATCTCGGCCCATTCGACTCTTCTAATTTTCGGAATGTTGAATATTAGTAGTAGTCTGCCCTGTGATGATCCTTACAATATTGCTCAGTTAGCGTTTGCTTAGAAAAAGTGGCTTTTCTTTTTCTAGCATCAACACTACTCCAAAGAAACTTGTGGTACGCCCTGTGTTGCTAGTGTTCCAAGACCTGAGGTGTTCCCCCAGTGTTTACGGCTTGGAACAATTGCATTTCCAATCGAGCTTTCCAACTCATCTTTCTTTTCATTTCCTTCTATTTCTATATACTGTGTGCCTAGAAGACACAGTTTCGAACGAACAGACTTTATAAATGTATGTTAGCAATGCGGAAAGACAGTAGACAGCAAATATTCCACTGGTATAGGCTGGATAGTATTGCAGGTTGAAAATGCTTCAACTCGGGGCAGTAATAATTGTTAGTAATATTTTCATTGAACAAATATTTAATTTTTGCCGTTGCACTAACAATGTATACTTGATTATAGAATAAATGCCAGGAGTTTCGTTGTACTATTCTGAGTTTATGTTTGTATTCGTATTTGCCACTACTGAATCGCATAAACTTGTTAAAGGCCCTGCTAGTGTTCCGTCGAAAGCTCTTTAGTTTCCCATACTGAGACTGTACCTATAGAGCGATCAAGCAATCACATAAAATAATATCTAGGGATTTTCAGTTATACCTATAGATGAAGGTTCTTACAGATATGTATGTTGAGTAGGTCCTTAGAAAAAATTTAATCGAATAGAGCCATTCCCTTAGCATTACAATCCGAGCTACCCAGGCTGAATGATGGGAATGGTAACTTTCCAAATAATGAGTATGTCTGTATGAGTGTGCATGCCTGTTGTTTCTGCGTAATGCGTAAACACCCTCAGCTCTTCCATGGGAAGCGGAGATGAAGATTTGAAATTTAGATACAGTGCTTCGAAAAGCAGACTCTGCAGTATGAAGCAAATGGCTGCAACGTCTTCCACATAATTGAGTGCCAAGTTAAAGATACTCTTCTTAAGCGAACCTTGTCAATTTGTCGACCTGTTCGTGGTCGAGGAACGGGATAGGTCCATTAGACCATCGCTGAACGCCGCCTCTGGTTCCGTCGACAAGCTCGGACAAGACTCGGAGAGGCCGAGTTTACCAATGTGGACTATAATATAGTTCAAGAGATGGTTCGGGTTTACCTAAACCTTCCCAATCGCTTCTGACCTCTTTTTATCCTATCGGTACCTGAAACTGAGGGTTCATTTTTGTCTCGCTCAGTTCGTCCTTTGTAGTACTATGATGCGTCGCTATATTTGAGCATTTAGTAACCTCAGGGGTGCAGAGTGGATTACCTATCTCCAGAGGATTCTTATTTTGGGAGTCCTGAGGACTGGGTTCTGCTGCCAGTGTTCACTGTTTATGCGGTACACGTTTAAATTTACTGCTTAGTATTGGTATGTTTTTAGGGTCTAATGAAGAATATTACTTTGTCACTTTATTTGTAAAGCTTTTGTTGTTGCGCGAACCCCGACCACTCAAACCCCTTACGGCATTTCATTTGTGTCTTATACTTGATATTTATTCGAATATGTATAGAGTTTAATGAATTCTAACTGTTTTAAATGAAAAATTCACCTCTTTACAACGCCAATTAATTTGCATAATATGCCAACTGCACAATCTTTTTTGTCGGCCAAAGTTTTCTATGCACTTTTCGGTTTAATTGCTGCCTCATTTAATTTCACTCAAACTCGTATTTATTTCTGATAACAATTTTTTTCGCCTCTACCTTGGGAAGTAGCATGAAATTATAACAACAATTAATAAACACTTTCCGTCAAATCCAAAAACGAATCCGTGCCGCCGCAGAGCCACCACTGGAAGCTGTGTGCAACCACACGCAAACCCCTAAAAAAAGTTGAGAATTGTAAAAAAGGCATGCAGTAGTAAAATGAATTAAAATAAATAGACGGCAAAACTTTCGCTACAAACCGGGTAGCAAATGCAATTGCAGCAGCGGCTGTGGCAGCAACGAAAAGTCTTGTAGAAAATAACGTTTTTGTTTTTGCTATACTTGTACGTTTCAGTATGTTTGTTGTTGTTGTGCGCTGCTAGTCGGCACTATAGTTGTGCAGACTTTTTACTAATTGGCAGCCAATTTGCATTAAATGACGTAGGGACATTCAAACACACAGTCAAGCGCAAATAAAGGCACGACAGAATGCCAGCGAGCAGCGCACAGCAGCACAAACAAATACGCGAAGAAATATATACATACACGGACATCCACCAATAGAACGTTAGAGGCGTATAGTGGTTGTTGCATCAAGAGGAATTATTTTGTTAATTTAAGCCAACGCGTGGAGGCGAAACTTTGCCATAGACTATACACGCATACATACAAACAAATGTCCTCTGAGGCAAGCGTATACCAAGCAGTCTGTGTGTGGGTGTGGGTGTGAGTTAGCAAAAGCGTTGGCAAAACTGACGACAATCACCAAAAGCGCCGTTAAGAGGAAATAAATTTTTGAATGAGTTGAGCTGAAATTGCTGGAGCAGCTTAGAGGAAACACTCAGCAGTCGGTGTGTAAGCGTTTGGTCAGCATGAGAAATGAGGGCACGCTCGCTCAGTACAAGTGGGCGTTTATAGCAAAAATCAACAAAGCCGGATATCCACTCGAAAATTTACAAATACAAAATTATTTGTAAAATACACACACACACACAAACATGGTATAGAAAAACATAGATGTCTCAGCGCAGCAAGAAATGCCTTGCAAACAGCGTTGTGTGTGTCTGTGTGGCAAGTAAGTAGCGGCGCAATGAAAGTCGAATTGCCAGCATTGCCGAAAAGCGAAAACTTTTTAATGGGCAAACTTTGAGTGGCGAGCTAAAAGTTTAGGGATTATGAAAAAGGGATTTCCTTCATATTTTTCGTATTTCGCTATATTTCTGCTTTGGTTGTTGCTGCTGTTGTTTGTGTGCTATTTGCAAATAGGAGCACTCAACACATTTCCTTACGATTGGATGCGTACGTCTTTGTCGTGAGTTTATATGTGTGTGTGTGTTGAAGAGTAAAGCTGTGCGCAGCGAAGTGCAAAGGTCGAAAATTTGACTAAGCTAAGGGAAATAGTGTCAAGGACGTTTATTTGCCAGCCAATTATAATAAACTACGTGTGTACAGATCTATAAGCGTATGTACATACATGACAAAATCTTACTTAAACGACCACGTGTTAAATATTGAATAATATATTGGTTAAGGCGCACACACACGTTTTTGGAAACTTGAGTTGAAATAACGCTTCACCGATTAAAGCGATCTTGCAACTTTTTGATACATTTTGTAAAGCAATTTGCTTCGAACTTTACCTCAGTCTCCTCGCTTACCTTTTTCGTTGTCCATAAATGTTTTTTCTCTTGTTCTTAATCTTATGGTTTCTTCAATATAATAGCAATTTAAATACCAATTTTTCCAATTATGGAACTGGTTTGGTCCATTGAACCTTTAGTTCTAATTATTAAAACTGAGCACTGTATAATTGGCACTCATGCAGTGAATTTGGAGTACGCCTATTGTCAAAGTTGTAATGGGAAAGAACAGGTGGAAGCATCTAGACATTTCTTCTCTGCTGTCTAGCTTTCGCCAGACTAAGGTTAAAGTATTTTATTGGCCGTACTTTCAACGAAGCCGGTGAATTGGCTCGAATGACTCAATAGAACCATGACCGAGAGCTCGTCGATTTGTCCATATTCAGCGGTCCTTTAGATCCTTCCCGAGGAGATCTGCGATTCGCAATGGACAGACGTCTCTCGTTGCCTAAGTGGGATTATTCGACGACTCACAAGAAATTAGTCTGTTTACCCAAACCATACTATTGTTTTCAGTAATTTGAGACATTGAAAAATATATTTCTCGCTTTTTTATACAAATAAATATGTTGTACGTGCTGTTCACTCTACCGACTTCGTGGTAAAATTATGCATCAATATTTCATGGCTTGTCTCATATAGGTAGTCAGAATCATCAATTCGTCACTTTTGAGGCATCGCGACCTAACGCCATTCAAAATTCCTTTCTTGTAGAATTTCAACTTTAGTAGAAATATAAATGTATTTGTTAATGACTTTTGTGCGAGATATTGAGCGACTATTGTTCCCAGGTACTTTTTTAATACTCTACTACAAATCACGAGTGAGTCTTATCTTGATATTTTTGTTCCGTATTGTTTGGCATTTCAGACTCCTGACTCCTGAGCAACGTTTACAATCGCTCAACTTTATAAAGAAAATTCTCGTTCGCGCTTCAAAACAATCCGCCTACTGAGCGTAATATCCGCAACACCATCCCCCATCTTGAGACACAGCATTCATAATTGGATAATATTCGACGAAATAAACCACGTCTAGCACGCAGTGAAGAAAGTATAATAGCCGTAGCAGAGAGTGTACACGAAGACCGTAAAGAGTTGATTTGGCGCCGTTCGCAACAACTTCACCAACTCGAACTGACGTATGGAACAACTTGGTACAGTTTACTTCCAGATATTTCCCTTATGAGCTATTGAAAAGTTCAAAGAAGATCCGACGTTTTCTAGGGATGTAAACAAGCAAAATTGCAGCGTTTTGAACAAAGGGCCATCTGAAGATATTCAAGAGCTGCCATTTCATCCACAATGGTTTGGTGTGGTTAGTGGGCCGATGGAATCATCGGTCCGTATTTCTTCAAAAATGATGCCGGTGTAAGTGTCAATGGCAACCGCTATAGTGCTATGATAATCGATTATTTGATACCTATTGACATTGAAGCTCGTGTTGTTGTCAAAATTTGGTTTCAACAAGACGACTTCATTTCACATCGCATCATTGAATGGACCTTTTTTATTTCAATATTTCTCTATTTATTAGATCTGCTCGGTAAGGCCTAACAATAAGTATTCAAATCTTAAATCTATTTAAAACTAAAGAAGCTCAAGAATGTGGTTGAGCTTTTCTGGTAGAACGTTGCTCTCTAGTAGGCTGGTAGATCACTTCTTTTTAAACGCGTTTAATTGCAGGAATTTACCAAGGCAGTAGCCAATAGGTTTGGATGTTCGCGAAGTTTAGAAACATATCTCATTCTTCTGTATGTGCCATGGACCATGGTGCACCCGTAATTGTTCTAAGCATTTTAGATTGGTACCTTTGTCGTATGTCAATGTTGGTTGCACACGTCGTACCCCACAGTTGAATGTCATAGATCCAAATCGGTTCTATGATTGCATTGTATAACAGGACTTTGTTATGTAGGCTAAGTTTAGAATTTTTATTTAAAAGCCAATTTAAATTTGCTGCTCTTAACTTCATGCAAGTTATTTTACTCGCTATATGTTTTCGCCACATCAGTCTTCGATCCAGATGAATCCCAAGATAAGTTACTTCATTCGCTTGGGACATTGTTTATTTAAACTCTCCGCCTGTGGATTTATTGACAATCCTGCTGCCATTCAGACCTTGGAGCAAAAATTCACGCTTGCCATTCGGCAGTTACCAGTCGAAACGCTCGAACGAGTCATCGATAACTGGATTCAACGAATGGACCATCTGTGACGTAGCCGCGGTCAACATTTGAAAGAGATAATCATCAAAAAATAAATGCCAAAGAATGTATTTTCGAATGATAATAAACATTACCCATTAAATTTGAAGTTTGTCTGTTTTTTCTTTAAAAAGTAGGGAACCTACCTAGATTTATCGATGCAACTTCATTATAACATTGTCAACTCAAATTAGCTTCATTATACTATATAAGAGAACAAATTAGGAAAGTAATTTGAATTTTATGCTTCGAATATTTTAATCGTCAAACTAAATCAGTTATTTTTATTTTAGAAATATTTGAACTTTAGAATACCCTACTGTACGAAAGTAATTTTAGAAACGAAGAGGTAAGATCACGTTTTCCATACTATTTTTATTTATCCAGCAGTACACAAATTAATTTCCTTCCTATACACTACAACTTCATAATTAAATTCTTGAGAAACAAAACTAATAAAGTATAGTCTTACGAGTACTACCTTAATACAAGGAGTGTTCCAAAGTAAACTGGACTTAAAAAAAAAAAACAAGTAAGGAAGGACTAAGTTCGGTTGCCACCGAACATTTTATACTTTGGAATGATAAAGTGATAATCGAGATTTCATTATCCGTCATTTACATATTTTTTTATTTTGCTGTAAAATTAATTAGATTAGATCCATTTGTGTACTTTGAGTATTGAATTGTATTTTCATTTATTTTAATTGTATTGAAAATTTATAGTCCGATCACGACAAGTTTTCCACAAGGGATACCTCAGCTCAAATACCGTATTTGTGTAAAGTTTTATTCCGCTATCATCATTGGTTCCTAATGTATATATTATACAAAGAAGGCATCAGATGGAATTCAAAATAGCGTTATACTGGAAGAAGGCATGGTTGTGAACCGATTCCACCCATATTTCGTAAATGTCCTCAGGGTGTTAAGCAAATATTATATACCAAATTTCATTGAAATCGGTGGAGTACTTCCTGAGATATGGTTTTTGGTCCATAAGTGGGCGACGACACGCCCATTTTCAATTACAAAAAAAAACTTGGATACAGCTTCCATCTGACATTTATTCCGTAAAATTTAGTGTTTCTGACGTTTTTTGTTAGTCGGTTAACGAACTTTGAGTAATTTTCAACATAACCTTTGTATGGGAGGTGGGCGTGGTTATTATCCGATTTCTTCCATTTTTGGATTGTATATGAAAATGCCTGAAAGAAACGACTCTGTACAGTTTGGTCTACATAGCTATAGTAGTTTTCGAGATATATACAAAAAAGTTAATAGGGGCGGGGCCACGCCCACTTTTCCAAAAAAATTACGTCCAAATATGCCCCTTCCTAATGTGATCCTTTGTGCCAAATTTCATTTTAATATCTTTACTTATGGCTTAGTTATGACACTTTATAGGTTTTCGGTTTCCGCCATTTTGTGGGCGTGGCAGTGGGCCGATTTAACTCATCTTCGAACTTAACCTTCTGATGGAAAAAAAGAAATACGTGTACCAAGTTTCATCATGATATCTCAATTTCTACTCAAGTTACAGCTTGCACGGACGGACGGACGGACAGACGGACGAAAGGACAGACGGACAGACGGATTTCAACTCTACTCGTCACCCTGATCWMTTTGGTATATTTAACCCTATATCTGACTCTTTTAGTTTTAGGACTTACAAACAACCGTTATGTGAACAAAACTATAATACTCTCTTTAGCAACTTTGTTGCGAGAGTATNCTATATCTGACTCTTTTAGTTTTAGGACTTACAAACAACCGTTATGTGAACAAAACTATAATACTCTCTTTAGCAACTTTGTTGCGAGAGTATAAAAAAGAGTATAAATGGTTTTTTTGACAAAATCAATTTATTTTAATCAAAATAGTCTGCTTCTGCTTCAATACAGCTTTATGCCGGTTAATTATGCCGGTTCCGAAAAAGGAAAAGTCGCTTACTTACATAGTCGTTTAAGACTTATAAATCCGCCTATATTCACTAGTCGACTGAACCGATCAGTTTATGGCTAATTCCGCACGTATGCACATTGCGTCAAACGATGGGAGGATGACAATTGTTGCATTAATTATTCCTATTTTTATAACATTACTAATTGTTATAACTGAATAAAGATTAGACCAGTTAAGTTCACTTTCATCAAATAAATATAATTTTTTTCAATACAAATTCAACAATTTCAAAACGAAGTCCTGCTTGGGATCACGAAAAATATTTAACCACAGTGTTTACGTTCCTTGGTGTTCAAGCCATACGACGCGGCGTAAAACTCTCCCACCCTCATGAACGGTGAAGACTGATATCTTTCATATCAAAGTTGGTTGCAGACTGTTAAGCAAACAAAGTGGTAGCAGCGAGAAAAAGTTATTGTCGAAAAGAAATTATGGGCCTCAACAACATTATTGAGGTATTACAACCAAGAAATTAGCTTGTATTCAGCAAGTGAGTAGGGTTTAGTACAAATAATGAGTAGATAATTTCTCTTTTTATCATTTGCAAATGCGAATACTTACCTTGTTACTGTTATTTTTTCATAAACCGGAGATAAACAGAAAAACCGAACTTATTCTGTACAAAGCAAAATTTATATTATATATATACACTCTGTTACAAACTTATAATCGATTACAAAGAAAGCCACAAGTTGTTCGAATAAAGCGAAAAATATATCGATAATGAAAATTCTCTTTAAATACCTAAAAAACTATTTTCAATAGGTTGCTGGTACATATATAAATATCTTTGTTGTTTGATATTGAAAAACTTGTAATGGGATATAAATTCTGTTACTATCCACCTATCAGAGATAATTACTTTAAACTCGATGACTGTGTGCTCAATACTAGGGAAGGGATATCTGGGCACATTGTCTCTTGCATCGACTTGCTACGTGATTACCATAGATTGGTTCGGATCCATGACCACAGCAAGCAGCAGGAGAACTGCAGGCTAAATCAGGTACTTCAGTCCCCTCAACGGCAGAATAGGAACCAGCAGTAGCCATTCAGCCAGAAATGAGCTTCATCACTGAAGATGATTTTTCGATGAAAATCCGGATAATTTTCAAGTTGTTGCTTAGCCCAATTCACGAACGTACGTCTAGCTGGTGGTCAAGTGGCATCAGTTTTTTGGTTAATTTGTTCTTGTTATGATGTAGAACAAGATCTTTCCGCAAAATTCACCACAATGACGTCACAGAGATGTCCAACGATTGAGAATGACGTGTCGGGAAACTGATTTGGATCTTCCTTAGTTGAAGCGCCAGCGGCAGCCACTTTGTCTCACTGGCACGAGAACATTTTTTACGGTGCCGGTAGAATCAAATTTTCCCACTAGACGCTCAATTGTTGATTTGATGGGACGATTATAACGACCAAAAGCCCACTGACTCCGAATTGGTTGTTCGTTGTTGGATCGTTTATCTTTCCATGTTGAAACCTTACTGAAGAGAAATGTCAAAAGAACGGGAAAAATTACGACGTCGTTTGCTGTCCCTATCGGTCTACTTTTGCAGCGTCCCTTTGAAAAGACCCGATACATCCACCTTGTTTAAGCCAGTTGCCTATTCGACTTACAACTTTCCAAGCTTTAACGAATCGAAATAGCGTTATAAACTTCACAAGATACCTTGGTAGGTTAAATCGTACATGGTTTTCACTGGCGGTTATCAAAGATAAACATCTTGAAGTCAGGTAAAATTGTTGAAAAAAGCAACAGTGGCGCTACCTGAACTTGCGATCACCGAATTAAATTGTTGAGAGTTGTAGAACAGTAAAATAAATAGAAATATCATAATGGCAATTCTTGGCTGGAAAAGTCAGTTTCAAGTGCTTTTATCGAAAGAATCTAAAACAAATCTCATTTTAGTCACTAAATTTACCTCAAGGATCGCCATTACAAGTTCATTATTCAGATTTTTGCAAATATTTTTAATAGGTAGTCATATAAAATACAGGTGCTAATGATTTAATTTTTCATGAGGTAATTTTTCCAAAGTGTTATTTAAGTAGACTATTGCTGACAAACCGTAGGCCGCAAAATGCCTTTAAGGAAGGCCCTTTTCGTTACTCCAACCTACTTATTTCGATTAAAAAGAACAGGCTTCAGAATAAATATTATCCTCTCTTATACGCATACAGTCTTCTCGCTACTTCTTGGAACATATTTTCAACCAAAATTTATTACCAATTCTACGCAAGCTGTTGCGGTTTGGTCAAATTATAACGAAAAGTTGGAGGCGCGTGCCAACAGCGCAAAAGATTCATAAATAAACAAAAAATCTGGAAACTTGTACAAATTGTATTCAGCTGTTAAATAACAAGAAGTTACTTAGATACTTGCATATTCTTTGGGAGGACTGAACATTCACGAAAATATCTGCCGCCTCAGACGATGTGATACGGTGAATATAAATGTGAGTGTATATGTGTAAAGCTCATTACTATGCGCGGCGGCAACCGCTAAAAGTGACTTAACAGGGCGTGTCTGTCCTACGAAATGAACAACCCCAAGCAAAATCGCATCACGTCAAGCGAGACAAGTTTCAAGTTGAAACTTTTTGTTTGGTTACAAGTAAATGAACCCTACTAAAAGATAATTTGGTGTGGGCTTGTTAAGGAGTTGAGGCAAATGGCATTGCTTGACTGAGTATACTGGCGGATGCGTGACTGAAGGGTGGTGTTGTGCGCGGCTTATGTTGTGGCTGGTGGCAAAATTAAAGATTTTAGCCATAATCTTATTGACGTGATAGGATTACACTTCGCTAAGTGAATTAATAAAATGCGCCACCAACAGCAACGGCGAAATCATCACAAGCGGTGGTGTGCATGGAGTTGAAACTGTTGCTAAATTGACAAACAATATTGGAAAAACGAAGGACGGAAAATGCAAAGGCGTAAATAGAATCACGCACTTCATTTTGTACAGAATATAATAGTTTTAGTTTGCATATTCATATTGATGAATCTGCGACCGATGTGATAAATGATATGAGAGATAATAAGCGCAAGAAGCTTAATTCCAATTATTTTGAACATTTTTCATTTTTCTTTACACATCTACATCACTTAACTAACGAACTTAACAATTTAATTACTTTGCCTGATAAAATTGTTTTTTTTTTTTTTATTAATTATCTATGGCAATTTTTTCTTAAGTTAAAGACTTTATTTCCTCAGTTTGGAACTTAAGTTTCTCAGGAATATTGTAACACCCAGAAGAAAACATCAAAGAGTTCATAAACTACATATGTCCATAGAGTATAGTAGCTTTTCAAACTCATTGGTCAAAATCAGAAACTTCATAAAAGATATTTCTTCATATTATGTAACTTTAATTAGATTTTAAGGAGGCTTTAGCCAAATTCCTGGCTGGTTACGTTTTGAGTTTTAGTTTACGTTTAGTTATTCTTTTATAGCTTCTAAAACTGCTCTTGATGCATGGAATTTAGAGATCGTCTAAGTAAACTCGTTTTACAATTTTGTTTGTTGAGATCAAAATTGGAATATAGTTCAGTGGTAAGGAATTCCAGTTACTAAGTGCTTACGATAAATTCAAATCTAAGCAAATAAACTTTTACATTTTTGTTATTACCGATTAAACTTAAAAGGCTATTTACATTCATTAATCGTATAAAATTTCTGGTCGGAAATTTTTTAGCAAAACGATTTATTGGATCAGTCTGCAGTTGATTTCACTTTAAACAAGGAAAGACGGCAACACCACCCTCACATCGAATCAATCAATGCATTTATTGAGAGAACACTTCGGTGGGAAAGTAAATGCCCCTATTGCGATTTTCAACCCGACTTAGTCGAATTGAAGTTAAGGCAATGCAATTTCAGATCAACCAAACTCTTTTTCGGTATTGCGAACTTCAATTAAGTTCAGTCGAAGTATGATTGGCGTTGAAAACCTAAGAAAGGGAAATTTGACAGATGGTGAAACAGCTAAAAATTTTTAAACGACATATTGAAACAATTGAATTCAGTTGTCGCTCGCGAAAAAGTGAATAAACATTAAAATAAATAAAAAATGGATATAAGTGTTGATCTATATTACAATGACGAGAATATTGGGGGCAAAATTGATGTGCTATGTATACGAAAAAGCCTTCGTGATCACTCAAATCCATTGGAGCATCCAAAGGGCTACTACAGTTGAAGCGTGATGATTGTATGTATAAAATCTGAATTATATTAGAAGCAAAATGGTATAATTTCTTAAAATTTTTAGCTTTGTGATTATAAAATGTCTATTCGGTATGTGGATGCAAGGCATGCAGGCTCAAATCATGACTTTTGTTTTCAATGTTAGCGATTTGAAAGTGTATTTACAGAACAACATACAGAATAACACTTGGATCTTGGGTAATACGTATTTATTGCTAAATAATTGGATTAATGTAATTTCTTAGGCGACGCTGGCTATCCTCTGCACAAATTTTTAATGACGCCTTATCGCTTGGCGGAAGCTTCTTCACCCTAAGCACGCTACAATACACTACACTCAAAGGCCCGGAATATTGTAGAGCGGACAATTGGTGTACTCAAGAGTGGATTTCGATGTCTTTTATCTGTAGGAGGTAATTTATTTCCACCCCAGCCGCCCATTATGTCCATTCTCATCCGACTGAAGACTGGGTATCCGTAAAGACAAAGTTGCCGCGCTTCATTATCCTCGGCGTTTGTCCTGTATTCCTCCGACTCCACTTTTCTCAATTTTCTGAAGGTGGCATCTCCATTTTGTATAACAATAAGAAATTTTTGCTCTGTAACGCTGCCCCAATGTAACTTTGTGGTATGCTCTGTGTTACTTGTGTTCCAATACCTGAGGTGTTCCTTTAGGGTCCACATCTTCAAACAACCCTCTACGGAGCTGAATGGCCTGGGACCGCTTACGTAAATTAGTCTCCAGATGCTCCCGAACGGGTCAGCTCTTCTGCCTGGTTTAGGTTTGTCAGCCATCTGGCTTTAAGCTGTTCTTAATAAGTCTCTAGGTATTACTTCTTTTATATTAATGTTCGCAGTTAATTTTTTAATTTCATTTTTCATTCGCTTTCAAATTTAGTTCGAGCTCGAGAGCGTTAAAAAAAGCTCTAATTAATAGTTTCGACATAAAAGTTAAATTATAATGCAGCTGTAAGCTCTACCCATACAATATATGTATGTATATAGAAATATATCTATAAAGAAATATGCATATATGTATATGTGTGTGGAGATCGTCACAAGTATGCGAAAGTGTTGCGAAGTATTCTCCACCAAAAAGTAAACACTTTCGCAAAGAAGTGAAATCCGGAAGTGTCAAGTGACACTGCAACCGCTGCAGCTACAAGTGCCACTGCATTACTTACGCAACACTTGCGAATAAAGTAATGAAAGAGCTGGGAAAAATGGTGAAGTGGACCGCGCATTGACACAGCACACAAACACATTTACGTGCCAAGATACACACGCATATTTACACTCACGCACACGCACACACACACTAAGAGACTGCACTGCAAAATGAGTTGCGACAGTTGTGGCGCACAAAATGCGGTCTGCAGTTGGCGCTGCTTTTGTATGTTGCCAAGTTAACCAGCAGCAAAACTGCAAACAGTAAAGATACAACCATTGCATCACCATTTACCATATTTTTGAAGCAGCAACAGCAGCCATATAGAGGCATGCAACAGACGGCATTGCTGCAAGAACAGCTAAATTGCTTGCGAAGAATGCATGCTGTCATAGTTACTCGTAGTTTTGTGAGTTGAAAGTTTGGCCACACTTCCGAGTTATACTTTTTGACACTGCAAACTGCAAAGATACAATACCTACGTACCGAGTGCGGTCTGATTAGAACTTAGCCTTCACAAAAAAAAAAAAAAAAAAAAAAAAAAAAAAAAAAAAAAAAAAAAAAAAAAAAAAAAAAAAAAAAAAAAAAAACACAATTTGGGAAAAATGTTTATTTATTTCTTAAAAGAATCTCTGAAAGCTCATTATAATTGAACCAGCGACATGTTTAACCCGTCTTTAGAAAACGATTTTTGAACGCAAAATAAATTCTGCCGAGTATGAGACAAACGAAATAAGGAAAAATACCCTTCGCAAATAGAAACGATTCCTTATAAGAATTTCATTTTGATCGGTCAGTTTTTATAGCGGCTTTATGCTATAATGATCTGATCTGAACAATTTCTTCCACCGTTCTCTTACACAATAATCCAAGCCAAATTCTTAGATTTTTGCCTCAAAAACTGACGGACGTATATATAGACAGACAGAGAGACAGGTACACTGAATGGGCTAAATCGACTCAGCCCGTCATGCGAATAATTTATATATTAGCGGCCCCAAAGTTTCTTTCTTGGTGTTACAAACTTCGTGGAAAACTTAATATGTTCTGATCAGGGTATAAAAAGGTTACAAGAGGTGAAACCTGAAACACAGTGCTTGGGGAAACTCTGCAATTGTGGATGTCTGTGTCGGTTCTTTGTCATGTTGGAACAGGATTTTCTTCTTTGCCACATTGAACCCGGTTTTCTGCAATTCGGCGCCGAAATCTTCAAACAATTCTGACCGATAAAGCAGCCCCGATCTCTGGTGTGTATCACTTTATTCATATTCAGTCGAAGGTCGCAAAAATATGCAAAACACTATTTTCTTTCGGTTCATCAAACGCTTCTGTGAAGCGATCTTATGGTAGAGCTTGTTATCCTGATAAGCCATAGAACTGACGTCGGACCACGAACAAACTAATTTTTGACTGTGGTCATAAAAGAAAAACAGTCTTCATATAACCATCAAGCGCTCTTTAATTCATTTCGAGAAATCTGCTCGAAAAAGATTGGTATTATTCTTTTTTTTTTCAATTTCACGGCCCACCTTCGTATATTCGCAAGTTTGCAGCTGTTGCCGAGCCGTCATTATTGTTTTTGTACTCTACAATATGTTGCAACAGAGTATAATAGTTGTTTTCAATTAACGTTTTTACGCATCACCAAGACAATATGGAAATGGATTAAATCGAATGCTAATGATGTAGACTGTGAGCTACAAATTTATTTGATCGGGTCATTCCTTCCTTAGCCCGCATTTGTCTAAAATAAATATTTTCATACTTCCAGCTGACTTTTTACCGCATAAATCGGCCAATAATTTTTAGTTATCTTAATTAAATTGAGAGAGCGTGTTTTTCTTATAACCGTGTATATTGGACATATAATAATAAAATCGGATGAGAACTCGCCTTATAACTAAGTAGCCTTACGGACCTGAGAGTATTTCCCTGGCTTTAATGATTGCAAATAGCAAGAATATAAAATGTTCGGTTATACCCGAACTTATCACTTCCTTACTTGTTGTTGTTACCATTGTTCATTTTGACATCTCAAATGCACAGTTCTGTATTGTTTCTGCTGCTGTTGTCATTTCTTGGATTTTGTTTGGGCATAAGCTCGGCATTTATGTGTGGAGCAGAAAAAAATGTGTGTGTGGTTGTGATATGCTAATTGCGGCACCTACTTCAAATACGTATGTGAGCTGTGGACAGGCTTAATTTGTTGATGCAAATGCCACGTTCGTGTTTGTGGCTAGTTTAAACAGCCTAGCAATGAATTGACAATATTTTATTTCAAATTTTGTGCCACAAAAATCAACAATTCCCAAGTAAAACTAAGAAATCGTCCATACTGAAATTCATAGCGGAAATAATTTAGAATTGTGGGAAAATGTTTGCGAAAATTAAAGATTTAACACAACTATTATCTCAATCTAAAACAATTTTATGAAATAATGGAGGTCAGTATATTTCGAATAGTAGGGATTATGACGTAGTCATGATTTTTCTGTATAGCAACGTCTTATTATTTTATTCTTATACATAAATATTGCAAAAAAGATACATTTTATTAGAGCAATTGATCAAAGTTGCACTATGGTATCTGACGATTTGCAATAAGACGGATAAGCAAGTGGCTGCCGGGGATGATTACCACAAAAATATCCGAGCAGACTCTAAATAAGAACCAATTTGGCGACGGGAAATTCATGATTAAAAAGGCACTTAACTTACGAGATCGGTTTACGTTCCGGTTTCGTCGACCACCTAATTAAGTAATGATTTAAATTTTGCCAAAACTAGTTTATAAGTAGGCTGTTCTTAGTGTTCTAATCAGCTCATTGTAATCATTCAGACTCGGATCCACATATGATTCTCATCTCGGCGACATAATGTTCAAAAGTTGCCTTCTATTCTAATTCTAAAAGTTCGATCCTCACCTTCTATTGCTTCGTTATTATGTTATCGAATACTTTTTGCAGTTTGTAGTGGTAGCTGAATGTCATAGTGGTTCAACCTGAGCAATTTGTTCGGAGTTTGTACCGTTGCCTACAAAACTTGTACATGCAAAAGTGATGGTGAAAAGCAAATTTCAGTTCGATATCTCAAAAACTGAGGAACAAGTTCTCGTACTGACACTGAACATATGCGACGATTCTTTCTAGTTATTACACCTGGTTTTGAAACTATAAGCAGTTTCACGTAATCTCATGTTCACAAATGTATATACATAAGTATTTAATCGGGTAATTAACTTACTTATTTATATAGGCCTTTACATCGTCTAAAATATAAACTAACTATCCAAGACCATATTCGATTTTGGGTCATACTAACCATAAGGATCACTGAGAACAATATCAAATGCCCAAGACTGCAAATGCATTTGAAATCAATGAAAGCCAGATAAGGTGATATGTTCTTTAAGGAAGGGTGCTTACTTATTAAAGTACTTTAAAGTAGAGATGGCCATTCCTTTGGCTTCCTTTGGCTCCCAACGCTGCGGTTCGCTCGCAACAAGCACGAAATATATTTTTAGAAAAATTCGCAAAATGATCACAATAAATAATTAAGACCAGTTTTAGCAAACATTGCTTTGTGGTTAGGTCAGGATAGGTTATGAAGTCGATCCTAACTGCTTAAAGAGGTTAGCTGGTTAGCTTGTCGTATTTGCAGTTGTCAGCGATTCCGCTATGACCAGTCATTCAAACAAGTCTAATCATTATTCATAGATTGATGATATTTCTAGCAAGAACCCAAATCATTTGACTACCTTTAAGCAAATATAGTGCGACCTCTCTCGCTCAACCACTCCTTCTACCTTCAAACTACGCTCACGTGCTTCCTCTAGGGTGACACTGTATCTGAGAAATATATGCATTCTGAGGCTAAGTTATTGCTATTTTCATTGATGTTTTGCCGTTACCGAGTTAAAAATTTTGGTCACTCCACACTTTGCAGAAAATTAAAACAAATTCCCTTCAAATGTTACTTGTTGTAATAATCGTTGTTGAAATATGAGCGACAAATATTATTCCAACTGCTATTACTACTAAATAAAACAATAATTATTAACTATTTAGATTTGTATATGTCACCGACTTCTGTCATTGAAACAGTGCTCTAAATGTTAAATTATATATCGAAAAGAAAACAAGTAATGGGATAAGACCACCAAAAAGCACAAGCAACTAATATATATTATAATAAATCTCTCCAATTAAGGTCTTAATTTTATTACATATTAAAATGTAAACGCAATAATTTCACGGCTACATTTTTTCCTGGTGCGTACACTTTACCGTGATTGGCACTTAACATTCTTTCTCACGTGACTAATCTCATGCTGACTCGTAAATAATGTTTAGTCAATAATTATACGGAAGAGAGCGTAAAGAGTCAACTTTCCGGCCAACGCGTACAACCCGCCCAAACGCAACCACCGTTTTTACGCTCACTATGCAATAGCAACAACAGCAATACTAAACGAAAGTACTTAATTCTAATTAGGCTCTTGGCATTCACGCGTGTTGCGCCTAATTTGACCCTGGCCAAATACTTAATGCCGGCTAACGTGGCATGCGTCTCCTATTTCACCACCAACAACTAGCTCTGCTAACGGTATGTTTTGCTGGCTTATTGCTTCCTTGACGTTGTCAGTTTATTTATGCCAGCCAACACGGCTCCGTTTAAGCGTCAATCTGTGGTTTCTCAGTACACCTCGGTTGTTTGTATGTATGTACACACCTAGCCTAATTTCCTAAGCTGCCTTAACTGCGCAATTTTCGTCCTGCTTTTACATAGCAACAACAATATGTGTTGTTGGTTTTTGGTGTTAGTTAAGTGGCTACGTTTGCGCGGGCGTAATTTTTATGAGCTAATTATATTGCTGGCGTACTAAGCCAAACAAACACAATACACAACAACAACCACAACAACAGCAACCGGTGTCACAAAAAAGGCGCAAAAACCTCCAGCAAAAAGAATGTTACGAAAACTAAACGTAACGGTACATTTGCTGGGGTACGCTTTGCGGTTGATGCTGAACTGAAATGGCGCCGTCCCAGCAGAAACAATAACAATGGCAAAGGAAACGCTTAAATCTACATAATTTGCACTAATTACAAGCACAATTGTGGGCAACAAAAAAGTGGGGAAAATGAAAGCGAAGAGGACGGAAAAACTACACAAACGCTGTAGCAAAAAAATCAAATTAGTCCAGGCGGTGCATTTAAGTATGGGTAACAGGTCAATTGAAAACTCCCCGGCCTGACACTCATTGACAAAATCTAAGGATATCAACTGACCGTGTACATTATATCATTCTGGAATATCTGGGTGGCTCTGTGTAAAGTGGCGATATCCGAGCTCACTTTTGACCAAAGACAACGACGACTTGATGGATGGATTCGGAACAGTGTTAGGAGACATTCATTCGAGTGGACTGCTTACAATGAAACCGCTCCAAAGCGTGTAAAAACGCAATAGCCGGCTTTCAAGAGTATGACGTAGAAAGAGAAGAACGTGTGTTTTCACTAAGCCAATCACCGTGTCACAGAATAGTGAAAGCGATTGCAAACATCCAAGAATTGTACTTCAAATTGCCTCCGCATCCACGGTTTTCTAGAGATCTGCCCTCAGCAAATTTTCCCTGTTCTCAGATATCAAAAAAATACTCGCTGGGAAGAAGTTTTCATCAAAAGAAGGGATGACAGCCGGCATATTTGCAAGCAAAGGACAAATCGTACAAAACTGGTATCGAAAAGGAGGATCACTATAATCAATATATCACACTTGAAGCGAAATATGTTGAAAAAAACTAATTTTGCCAAAAAACAGTCCTTGGTCGGATAAAAATCCAGGTCCGTTCCGGTTTCTTAGAGCCGACTGTGTTGGGAACGGTTACCAAACATCAAGTCAACTGAATACATTTAGCCGGAAGACTTTAAAATATTCGGTTAATATTATTATGAAAGGCTTACGGCATTAATTTTTCATTGAAGTATGAAATTTATTTTATTAGGCCGGGGACTTTACATTTAGCCAGTTAGTACAGAACATCAAGAGGAAAATTATTTGCCGCTTTGGGAAATTCAATCACCGGCTTTTAATTTAAAATGAAAATTTCAAAGACAAATTAGTTTATAGAAATTTATGCCGTAAAAAGAAATAGGGATGCAATTATTTATGCCATTATGTATGGACGTTGATTAGATAGCTTTACGTCTCTAACAAATATTTCATACTTTCAAACAGCTTACAAACTCGGAAATAAGTTTCCAATACCGAAATCCAGATAATGACAACGGCGTACGATCAGAGAAATTCAATCGAATCGTTGGCAATAAGCAATCCTAGAATGTTGTTTAACTGTCTGAGTAAATGATTCATTCCTGTAGCCTTGATTTTCCGTTGTTATGGTATCTAAAAACTCCTATATCGACGAAGCGACTTGAATCTCCCACAAATTTGTTGAGGCGGTTAAGTTAGGATCGGGCTATGAAGGAGAAAATGCCTACATGTTTCCACCTCCAAAGAACTCTGAAAGCTATTGATCAGTTTCTAGTAAGAACTTCTACGATTGCGTCAAAATTTATAAACACATAAATAAAGTTAAAGTTAAATTTACAGCGCGAAGATGTTGGTGATGAGTAAACGGAACTCACAAAAGTCGGAAACGAATTAGAAGGCAACATAGTTTCGTTAATTTTATTACTATCGAATATCTAACAATGTGTGTTACAATGAAGGCGAATGAATTGGTTAGAATAAAGTGCTTTGCATCATAGAAAATATACATGAGCATTTTAATGAAATAACAACTCTGACGTTGGCAGCACTAACTGACAAGCATAGGAAAGAGGAAATAGGCCCTCGCTATATACGTAAACACAAGCAATAAATTTATGTTGTCACAAAAAGGTTTGCTAATTTTATTGCTTTGCTGGTCATCGCCTGCACTATTCCACCACCACCATTCTCAAGCTTATACACTTTAAGATAACCGCAAAACTGCACGTCTTGGTCATTCAGCACGTGACCTTATAGAATAATGTAACATATTTGTCTTGCGGCAAAAAGGCGGTCGACTGTATGTATAGCCTTCGTGGAAGAAATTGATATTCACACGCAACAGCCATCAAACAACTATGGCCAGAATGTGCAAATTTGCCGTTACTCGTTTTTGCTTAATAAAGTTTTTTTATGAAAATTCTTATTTGGAGAGCACTTCAATGAAGCTCCTTTGATATTATAATCTTAGATAGGAAAAGTTAATTTGATAGCGAAATTAATAAAGCGATAATATCAACAAGACGAAGAAGCATTGAAAAGTTAAATGCTTTATATGCAAAAAATTAAAGATTTGAGCAATAGCTTACGCCTGCCTATAAGGTCCTTAGGTCTTAGTTAGGTGTCAGAATTAAGGGGTAACGATCACCCGTTCCAAAAAACAATGACAATGATTTCAATAAATGTCAGACAAACAATGCCATATTTTGTCTATTAAATTATTTAAGATCGCCGTACTTGAGTTGTTTTAGTTTTCTCCACTTACATGCCTAAGTTTTAGTAGTTATTTGTTTCTGATTATTCTTACTAACAAAAATTTGTGATATTTAAAGTATATTTTTGCCACCATACCACTGGATGCTTGTTCAGTAACGCATGAAAGAAAGGGTCTGATATGGATATGGTGAGGGCGTCTTTACGACGAGTTCCAGTTGGTATTGAGGTTTTTACTGCTTATCACGGCAGTATTCGCTGTGATGGTTACTGCATAATGAGCCATAGGCTGTAAAACGTTCTCATAATCAATATCGTATAATATGGTAGTTCCCATTTGGTGCAGATGTCGCTCATTATATTCTTCAAGTTGGTCGATCATTGAACAAAATACAAAGAAGTTCTAAGGGTGCTTAATCCAGTAGAAATATTTGAAAAAATATTTAATGAAACAGCCATAGATTCTATTATATCCAAAATTGACGCTTTAGATATCAAAAAATTCTTAGCCTCATTAATATTTTCTGGATAAGCTTCCCCGATACTGTACTGGTCCTAAAACGAAGATTTGGTTACTTTATCGAGAAACAGATTTCGTGACAACAATACAGCTACTACCGCCCCAGATAAAATAGTCAAAGTAAGAATAGTCCTAACGAAAGAATTAATCATTGAGGTATGCTTCATAATAAAATAAATTATTTATTCGTGGGAACCCAATACGATTTGTGAACAAAAATTGGATAGCAGCGGCATCATTTTTGAAGAAATATGAACCGATGATTCTACCGGCCCACAAATCGCAACAAACTATTACTTTTTGGATAAAAAACGACCGATCTTCCATAGAGCGTATCGATGTCGCTTGGGAAGGTCGAGCGGCTTGGGAAGGTCAGTTCTTGCACAAGCTGTTTTCTGTACGCATTTAATTTGAAGATATCAACGTAAAATGTTCCAAATGTCAGTTCGAGTTGCTGCGTACGGCGCCGAATCAACTCTTCACAGTTTTCATTTAAACTCTCAGCTTCAGAACTATATTTTCTTCATTGTCTGCTGGACATGGTATATTCGGTCGACTATTATCCAATAATGGATGCTGGGTATCAAAATGGGCGATGATGATGTGAATAATACACTCAGTAGACCGATTATATCAAGCATAAGTTGAGACAGAGTGTGAATTTTCGTAATAACGTTGAACGATTTGTAAACGTGCTTCAGGCGTAAGCAGTACAGAAGTAACATTACAGCTTGACACAACTCACGCATGGCTATTGAAAAAATTAAAATTTTTAAGTATAAACGACCTAATCTTAAATGAGAAATATCTTACAAAACGAAAGCGACTTTTTTCTTCTTCTTTTGCCTTTCATATTTCGGGACTAGAAAATAAGAAAAAAGTTTAATCACCGAAAATCACATCATTTTTTTACGATATATTCTCCAATATACACTTTTGCATTCGTTTTGATACAATTGTCGAAGCACTCTTTCCACTCTGATTGAGGCACTTCTGAAATATACATTTTAAACGAATCAACCTCCTCTTCTGGTGTTAAAAAACGTTGATATCTTAGTTTCTTTTTTTTATAAATGGTGGCTAAATGAGCCTTAGTCTTGCTGCCCCACACCACACCTACACCCATCTCTAACACGCACACTCACCACACTCACCACGCTCCCCTCGACATCACCACAGTCCACATCAACACCACCCACACGAGAGTCCAGAATCCACACACTCAAACACACACCACACTATACCAAAAGGAAAGGGTCAGCATATACGCAAGCAGTGCTGATTCGACCGCCTTCGTATCAATTTCGTTTTCCCACCACCGCTACGCAGCGTTTCGTCGTGACATATATTAGCGTTTTTTTTTTCCAAACTTGAAGCTCGATATAAGAAGTGAATTTAAACATTGTAAAGAAAAGGAAAGCCCCATTAAGGGATTGTTAAACATTATAATTAGTGAATTTAAATATTATAGATATTATAGAAGAAAACTAATCGTGTTGTGCCAGTTATATTGGTAAAACCAAATATACCAACAAGCCCCAAAGAATCCCAAGAGTTTCATTCTCACGTAAAGCACAAGTGGTAAGTGAAGCGGGCACTGACCCCAACAAATGGGAATAAAAAGAAGTCATTCGGTACCAAGTCAGGGCTTTACGGTGGATTTCTCATCAAATTGACGTTTCAAGCAGAGAACGTTTAATATAGAGAAGGTTCAATTGCGGACAGGCGTGTGAACTGTCAAGAGCTAACAAAATTCTATTAGTGGATTTCACCACTTTTGGCTCGGAAGGAGAAATTTTAACAGAGATGAGTGAACAGAGCTGAGCATTGAATGAAAATTATGCTCAGAAATATGGATTGCTTTTACAGACGCGTGTTGGCCTTTTGGCTTATACTTTTATACGTTTACATGCTATCATATCAATTGATATGAATATCATTTTGCGAATTTTTGTGAATACATGCAAAATTGATAACATAATTATTGAATTACGCTATTTTCATGGTAATATTTGTAGTTAATGTAGCTACTTTTTAAATATTTCTTATCATTGGTAATATTATATAATTTCGTATGCATGTATATATGCTATATACATATATATATGAAATATTATCGTAATATCCWAAAAACATAATATATTACAATAATAATATATGTATGTACATAAATCACATCTCTTATCATTTAAAACTTTCATACGCATCTATCCGGCAGATATGTATGCAAGTAAAATTCAATTTCAAATCAAGATAACATTTATCAGAAATATAAAAAGCGCGCGCTTCT